>NW_010262228.1:0-60704 GCF_000690775.1 Eurypyga helias | reverse complement strand
AAAAAAATTATTAATAATATTACTTAATCATGTTTGGTTTATTGGCATCAATCAACCTGTTGCCTTGGGGATGGAGAATCTGGGTTTTTCCCATAAATATTACTCCATTCTCCAGGGTAAGAAGGTAAATGCATAATGCAAACAGCCTCCTAATTCCACATTTCATCTAACTTACATCTTTAAAATAGAAGTAATTAGAAGTGAAGTTCAAAGTATTCTGAAGATATCTACTTTTCACAGCCTCTCTACAGGTAGGACATGCTGTTAGAATGTCAAGAAAACCAGTAGTAATATCAATTAATTCTGTCAATGAATATCTACTTCTTTATATGAGATTTCACAGATCCAGTAAGAGAGACCCAGTACTGAGTAGTCAGGTTTGACTACAAGCCCTGCTCATCTTCTTCCTCTTACCCCAAATATAGCAAATCTACAAATCCAGAAGTCACAGGCAGAGTTATTTTTAGCACAGTCACATGACTGGAATTTGGAGAAAAAAATAGCAGTTATTGAACATCCTACTGTGAAGGCATCATGAGAGAGAAGCAGTAGCAGTTCTCTTTCTGTGGCACAGGTGAGAAAAGGCAGAAAACATATTCAATACATGACATGACCAAGCTTGAGAGGGAATTTCTGCAAAACTCCTAAAATTCAGTTGCCTTTTTTTTTTTTTTTAACAGTGACAGTAATATCTGAGAAAGCATCCTGTAGAGAAAAAAATGCATCTATTTTTAATTACAACTATCAAATTTTAAATTGCCACTTGATGATTTTAACATGATCTTTTAGATCACAGAGGAGTAAAAACTGAGAACACTACACTGTCAGTATCTCAGGAAACAGATAAAAATTACAGTAGACGGATCATTGTAATATAAGTGATATGAAGAGACAACCCCACACTCCTTTCCTTTGTAGACAGAGTGAGGTCAACACATATCAGACTCTATAAATCAAAAATACAGGGGCTTGCCCCATGCCATTTTGTGCCATATATTTTCTTCATCACACAGAACATTAGAAGAATAACAGCTAGTTTTATAAATACAAGCAGAAGTTTAAATTCTCAAGTAAGGATGTGGAAAGTTTTTTTCCAAATCGCGAACTCTTCAACCCTGCAAAAATCAACGATGCATAAGAGTCAAATATAATCACTGCTGGAAACTAACTTGCATTTTTGTCCTAGATAGTCTACAGATTTATACTGCAATGATTATAAGCTAATTGGTTACATGAGAAAAAGGGAGGAACCAACACGGACAAATGTAAGAATCAATTGTTCTGTCCGTTCTGGCTCTGTGTCTATCAAGCTTTCAGAAACACAAGTTCTTGCTGCTTCTTAAAGAATCAAAATCTCTGAAGATCCTCTTTTTCTCTTTTCTTTATTCTCTTGGTTGTTCCAAGCAGAGAAGGATGGAAGTAATTCAAACTGGCAGCTGCAGGCAAATTTGGTGGTAAAAATAGGAACTAAGAGCTTGGAGCTGTTTCACAAGATCATTTCTCTAGCAGTGAGGTTTCTGTTTAGACAGAGAAAACTGGAGCTTTTAATTCTCTAGATGAGTTCTGGAAGTAATAATTCTAACAAGTGAGGTTGTCATAAAGGCTATACGATGTCCAGCGTTATTACAAAATCTCTTTGTCTTGAAACACCCAATACTTGGAAACCTTACAAATTAATCCATTGGCTCCCAGTCCAAAGGCTGGCCTTTTAGTTTTCTTCTGCCCAGGAGGAGACATTACGACAGATGAGAACTCAGTAGTGGAGCCAGTTGAAACATTCCAAAAAAAATCAACACATTTATGAAAAAAAGTTACGTTTTGTGAACATTTTTTGGTCGTCTCTGCTGATCAAAAGGGACAGGACACTGGGGATAATTACGTGACACTCATCTAACTCGGCAAAAACCACCAAGGCCCAGACGACATTCACTGAAATGGGCCTTTTGTACATGCCACGCTAAGCAACAGACTCAGGCAGCCCAAGTATGAATGTATTTCTGGGTGCACACCAAAGAGCCCCAGGGAGAGGGTAACTGCAGAACACAAGCCACATACAGGCACAGACATATGTATATGCTGGCATTACACATACAGCGGTTTGAAAACAGCTGGGTGCTTCTCTTCTGTGTGATACAGATGCAGCTGTATGGAGGGGAGGGGCAGAGTAAATAGGGAGCCTCCATCCCTCACTGTCCCACATTATGTAGGGACAAGGATGAGCAATGAGGCGCTTTGCCACCTCCCTAATTAATTCCATTGGATCAGAGACATCAACAGAAGAAAAGGGGAACTACTTAGAGAGCAAGTAGAGGGATGAGTTGACCCTTGTTTTTACAGCACGAGGGTGACTGTGCTTCTTGCAGGAGATGAAAGCTGTCTGCCTGCCCTGTCCCTTTGCACAGCACAGCCCTCCCTCAGCCTTTCCTGAGCTCCAGGTTCAGCATCGCTGGGCTGCTGGTTGTGCTTAAGGTAGAGAGGGAGTTTTTAGGTACCACCAGCACTCTGAAATCTTCAGGCAGTGCAGTGAACACATTGAGAAGCAGAATATTGTGATGCCTAATATTGCACAGCAACACAAATACGCTCCCTTGCAGCTTTTCCCTCTTTTAAGACAATGCTCCAAGGAAACACTTTCACCTTTAAATAATTTCATGCTTACTGCATTTGATTATAATAAAGGTATTGTCATGTTGGTAGAACTGTTGTTAGGGAAGCCCAGTAGCATAAGGCACAACAATCATTTTCACTTCCAAGGAATAAAAAGCTAAAGCCAATTATGTCACAAAATGGATGAAGAAAATGAACCTCAATGGACAGAGCAGGTGAAGACAGGGTAGATGGGCATAATCAATCCAGAGATCTGAGGAACCCTGAGTACTGTCTGCTGATGAAAAATAAGGCTGAAGCTGGAAAAAAAGGTGTGTATATCTAATGGAATTCAACCACAGGGTTGGGGATTCACTATAGAAAAGGCATGTAATTAATTATGCTTTAATCCTTGACCTATTTTATGTCAGTAAACCACAAATGCTTATGTTCATGCTAAGCCTAGAAGTAAAAGTAATGCTGTGTCAGCTTTCAGGGTGAAAAATACTACGTTTTTGTTGCTTCCACAAAAGTGCGTCTAATTACCTCCTGAGGCTGAAGCCAATAGGAAGGTTAAACTGTGACCTGTTCTTAATATTCATTATTCAGACTTCACTGAATTAGAAATGAATACGGTTTACAAAAAAAAAAAAAAAAATTAAAAAAAAAAGCTAACCATTTCCAGACCTATTTACAAAGTAATTCAGGGTTTCCTCTGTAACTGCTTTGGGATTTTCCTGGTGCAGAAGTCTGAAAGATGGAACTGCTGCTGGACAAACTGACTTGAGACCAAAGAAATGTCACTTCATATATTAATCTTGAAGTCATACAACAGCCATGCAAGAAAATGGTTTAATAGGTCCTTAAACAAGTTTTCTAGCTAGTGGGGGTAGCTAAACCACAATGAGGCTGTGCAACACTCCAGGCCAGCTGTGGCTCAGAACAACACACAGTGCATCTACTTTTGCTCTCCTGTGTCATCTTGAACTAAGTACTATAAAGAGTGTCTCCTACTAATAAAATCATGAACTTTATCTATTTTCATGGCTCATTTTGATTATCAACCAGCTCCATTACACAAATGACAATAGCCACACAGCTATGTGTCAGAAACTATAAGGTATTTTGTGCCTTATTTTCATGCTTTAACCTTGGCTAGTAATTAGGTACCACACAGCCACTCACTCACCTCCACTCCCTCCTCCAATGGAGGAGAGGAAGAGTAGAAAAAGACAAGGCAGCTCATGGATTGAGAAGAACAATTAAAAAAATTAATATAAATGAAGAAAATAGTGATGTAATTAATATTAACAATACTAATAGTACTACTATTAATATGTAATGAAAATACTAACAATAACAATAATATGTACTGACAATAATGGAAAATAAAACATATGACACAATTACTCACCACCTGCCTACCGATACTACCATGAGCAGTGATAGTCAGATCCATAGTGTCCAAGAGCTAGAGCCCATGAGTGATCGCAGCAGAGTCCCAGCGAGCCCCATGAGTGACAGCACAACCGAGAAAAGCCAACCAACCCTTCAGCTAACTAGCAAAGTAGTGAACAAGGAATGAACGAGCTATGGCCCCTCAGCCCAGTCCCGGCTTATATACTGAGCAAGACATTCAATGCAATGGAATAGTCTTTTAGTCAGTTTGGGTCACCTGTCTGAACTCTGTCTCCCCCCACCACTGCTTGTAGTGAGAGAGTTGGGAACACAGCTGCAGAATCAGAAGTTGGAAATGTCCTTGAATTGGTGCAAACACTCCTTAGCAACAATTAAAAACACAAGTGATATCAGTTCTCTCCCCAGGGCAAATCCAAAACAGCCTCATACCAGCTACTGTGAAGAAAATTAACTCTGTCCTGACTAAAACCAGCACACTTATGAACAGAGAATAAAGGACAGGCAGCTCAGCACAAACCTGCCTTTAACAGAAAGCCAGGGGAGTAATATTTCACATTAATTCTCTGACAAAACTGGAAACAGTTGGGAATAGCAGACATTCTTACCTTGTCCCTGATTTGCTATGGTCTAACACTGCTATATCTATCATCCTCTGTAATTCATGAGATATTTTAAATTTGCTGCAATATATTTATCACTCTGTTTTCAAGGAAAATTTGGACAACTGTTACTTCTCTTTTGCCGCTTGGTTCTGCCAAACCAAGAGAAGTCTGTAAATAATACATACCTAATAATGATATGCTGATGGAACTTTGGGGTATTGAGGAATGCATCATGAGAAAAAGGACAACAGCTAAAAGGTAAACTGTCTTAAAACTCAGATGTCCTTATTGATTCTAAGAAGTAACAACAACTTAAGTAAAACAAGCCAGTTAACACCACTTCTAATACAAGCTTTTAGCTTTTTGGATACATTACAAGTATTAATTTTACTAATGTTAGCATTTAAGATATTGCTAGACAAATGAAACTTTACACTTGCCAGGATGTTTTTATTTCCCTATCATTTCCTTGGTGCTGTATCTCTACATACCCATACCCAGCATAAAACTGTAAACCTAAGAATGATCATATTTATGAGGATAGAAAAAAACATTTTATATTGAATCAGTGAATTTCAAGGGTCACATCTTGGTGGATTTTATATTTCAAAACTCTTTTAATAACAATTTTTCACTAAAAAAAGAAAATTTCCCTTTTTTTAAAGATTTGTTCATACAGTACGTAAAATAAGAGTTGTTCATTATGTCACATGCAGAACTTACACTGAATTTAGCAGGAATCTTGAAATCTAAGCATCTCATTACTTTCTGAAAATGTGGAGAAAGCAATAAATTTGGAATAAAAAATGTAAATGTTAATAAAATATGATGAAAAAGTGCATTTTAAATAAAAAGGTTTTTCTTTCCACATCCTGTGACTGGTATGAAGTTTATAATACAGAATAAATTAGAATTTTTAATGGACAGATAAAAAAATAACCAAAGGCATTTTTTCAATGCTTCAAGGCACCATTTTAATTTTAACACATATGTTTCCTACTCAATTCTTGGTACACATTTCATATACACACATTTGGTTGAGGTGTGTAGTAAACAAACTTCAAAAGATGCCTAAAGCAGCAATACTGGATCTGTCACCTTAGCTAACTCTTACAGATTTAACAAAAATGTTATTTTAGTTTCTGCTCTGACAGTTTTCACATCAGTCTTTAAAGCAAAGCAGGGTGGGGAGAGACAGAGAGAGTAGAAAGCACGAAGACAGGGAGAGAGCAAATATTTTGCTTTTTTGTTTGAGGAAAGTGCACTACAGAAGCAAGTGCCTTACAGGAAATAAGACAACCGCAGAGTCCCCCACAAGTGTATGCGGAGGGGGTACCCACAGGAATAGACTCTCAAAACCAAGCCCAGAATCGTGAGTCCTAGCAACAACACTTCTTGTGACTGCAGCTAACATCTCTGCCCTCCAGAACCGTCATTACAAGCATTAGCTTGTAATTGCAATTGTATTAGTAATGCATTAATAATGTATTGTAATTATACTAACCCCCTTGTCATGTCCATTTGCTTGTTTTCTGGAGAAAATTAACTAAGTCTGTAACACATGCCATTTCAAAAACAGGTCTGGAAATAGTTGTTGTTTGCTCTTCAGTGTAACAGCTAATTCACAAGTTTGTCTTGTGGTTTTTTCAGGCAAGAAAAAATGAAACTACAAATCTGTAGGCAAATCTGTAGCACGCAGGCCTATTATGCCTCCCTGTCACATCAACACAGGAGTTTATGGGCTGGATACCACATCCTTTTGAAGGGATCCAGACCTTCAGTTAAAATAACAAATATTCACACACTGAAATGCTGAAGTCTGAGAATCATTCCCCACAGTAAGCTCAACTAGGTAAAAATTCTCCACAAACTCTTTTTTCTAGTTGTCCTTTGAAATAGGATGTACAACCCCGATTTTGAAGGTCAAATGTTGGAATTAAAAAGGGGAATGCACGGCCTCTGATTTATCTAAGAAAGGAGGATGTTATAAGACAGAACTGGAGCAATGAGGACATGCCGCACGTGGGATCAAGGACAGGCCGTGCATTTAATGGTGGCAGTTAAACATTGCTGTTCCAGCTGTCTGTGCCACTGCCCAAGGCAGAAAACAACCACAGAAAGTGATTGTGTCTATGCTTCGGTCACTCATAGACCTTTGCTTAAACCCCTTGTGAAGGTGAGTCGTTCTAAAATGACAACTATAAATGGGAGCATGGACAGTGTAAATAATACAGATTGTTCTCTGCTGTGTGTGAGAACAGTAATGTCCAGCACAAGCGCAGAGTGCCAGTTCCAAGCAATAATGACACTACTGACTCTACCTATGGGTATACATCCGAACCCTCGGTTTTTCTAAAAGACTGGAGATTGGCTCAGTTATTTGCATTTAATGTAGGAAGCAAACTTATTTAATTCAAGCTTTAGTAAAACCTAAGGTTAAACAAGTGTGACCAAGCTGGTTATTGTTTCAATAAGAATTTCTCCGTAATGTTTTTTTCTAACTACCCAAGAAACCCCACCACTCAGGGACAAGGATTTAACATTGATCCTTAGAGAAATTACCTTCCTTAGGATGTTCCTAATGATCTGCTGACTCCTGTACAAACACACGAGGAGATGGAAGTTAGTCCTGTCTGACAGGGATTAAATGTCATGTCTGCCACCCAACAGGGACTTCAGCATGAACTGAGCCCTCATTCTCATGTTCACATTGAAATCACATCATTGCAATTGCTTCAAGGCAGGGTCTTCTGGGGTTTGGGTTGTGTTGTTTTTGGGTTTGGTTGCCTTTTAGCGGGGGGAGGGGAGTGGGGCAGGGGTGATCACAGCTTGTTTTCTGATGACTGAAATTACCAACCAGGGAGAGGAACTGGAAGAGGAAGTCAGCAGAGGAACTTGGAGGAGGTCGTAGCAGTCATAAAGACAGCAGTGGGAAGGAAGGCAAGGTCAGGAAGAAAGTCCTGCTTTACAAAGTCTGTGAGGAATAAGACAAAAGCAGAAAAACAGCATAAATTGTCCACATTAAATGATTTCACTGCTCTAGGCTGAATATATTAGGTCATGATTTTCAGAGAATGACAATGACACGTATCTTCTTGCAGAGATGCACAAAATCTGTATCAGTATTGGGAATAATTCTACCAGTCACTTTGTAGTGACTGAAACAGTACTTAGTTACATATCCCCCCCACAATGCAGAAGAGATGATATAATTCGATTTCACAGAAACACTTCTTCTGTGGACTAGAAACATCTGTTTATAGTTGAAAAGGTTCAGCGTATTTCTAACAAACCTTCCTGCTAAAACCAAATTACACAACACTGGAAGGCTCTAAAATCTACTTACACAAAAGGAGCAACACTAACAATAGTGAGTAATTGGCTAATCATGATGAAGATGATGTCACTGGGAATAAAGAAAAGGATTAGACATGTATTATTTATTATGCTATTTACATATAGTTTATGAATAACTAAGGGATTCTTAATAGCAGCCATAAGCATGTCACAAACACTGATAGTATATGCTATAGTTGGTTATAAGCAATAGATCATTATAAATTATGCATGTATTTCTAGGACTCTTTAATGGCACTTTATTAAAATTCTGCTGGGTCTATTATTGACTTATTCCACATAATTTATAAATCTTAATGCAAAGTTTGATAAATGCTTATTTTGACTTTTCAGTTACAGTCCTTATTCTCCATTCGATGGTTAAATCAATGGGTGAAGAAAATTAATGGAAATTACTGTTGCAGAAAAGCACATTTTTACCAAGTACTATTTTTCAATAAAAGTAACTTGTTATGTAAGTGTTGACTTTTTATAAAGACTGGAAATCAATATTAAAACTACTTCGTATTTAGATTGCAGAGTACTTTATGTTACTAATTTACTTTAACAATTTACTTTACGTGCCAAATTCTCTGGTTGGCCAACTTCTCTGTTGATGCACTACAGTCAGAGATAGCTATAAAATGTACCACCCCTTTGAGACAGGAAAAATATTGAATTTGAAATGGTGCTGTAGGAAAGGAAGTTCTGGTGCCTTTAATTATCATTTTCCCCTAGAGGCTTGGATCTGTTTCTATACTGATCATGTATAATACACCTGTTTCTTACCTACATAGTTCTACTAGATCTCTGACAAACATAATCTAAAATCTGATCCTCTGCCTGTACATATGTTTCAAAAGGGATGATTTAAAACATCCTGAAATTTAATCTCTTTCCCACAAGTCTTTATTATACATATGCTTGCCTCTCTCCTCCATACGGTCTCCTGCTATGAATATTTAAAGTTATTCTGCCCTTTAAACAATGAATTGGTGACCTACTGTGAAGAAAATAAGAACAACTGTTTAAACATTTAAACAAAACCTGACTTGAAATAAAAGCTTGTAGATATTCTGAAAAACTTCAACAAATAAAATATTGAGAACTCTTCCAGTCACTGCTGAGGAATGATCCTTTATTCCTTCTCCCTGTCACCTTCCTTCCCACAGGGCCCCTTGCTGGATATCTGCATGGGCCTTTTGCATTTCCATTGTCCTAGGATGTTTGAGGGTACACAATAGTTGACCTCATCCTTGTGTTGGGTGTGCTCTGCTGAACTCCACTGTGGTGAAAATTAACAGTTAAACATATTTACCAAATTCTAACACTGTTTCTTCCTCTCCCAGGATCAAAGAAAACAGTCTCATTCAAGGTAAAATAAAAACCAGGGAAAATTTCGTAACCATTTCTCTCTATAACTAGATGGCTGCATTCCTCCTATACACCAGCACCAAATACGTGTCTTTCATGTTATCCATATATTTCTCTTCTATGGAAAAGACCTCAGAATAGACTAGACTGGTATAAGACTTCCAAGTGAAAGGGTTTTGATGTTTTCCTAATCCAAATATTTTAGATTTAAAAGTATGTAGAAAAGTCCAAATCCCTCCCAGCTGCCCTTAAAATGACAAGCCCAGTCATTGTGTAGCTATGCAGTCACCCTTTCAGTCTAAATAAGCCACCTCCAAACTCCTAGATCAGGAATTCCTTTCCAAAGGTACAGTCTAACAAATGTGCCAGGTAAGTCTGGTACACGCAGCTATCTGTGATCAACTATTTGGCAATTCACTGTTTACACAGTATAGTCTAGTTTCTGCTTGGACACAATACACAATACTCTGTAAATAGAAACAAAATTCCCCAAGGGAAATTCCCTGTGGCAATGACAACACTTTGCTTTTAATTATTTGACTAAATTAACCAGTTCCTACTGCCTGGGATTTGATCTGTTTTATAAAATCCACCCTTCCTTACACAGACAGCTGACAGGGACAATGCACAAACCTGTTGTATAAAGTGAAATAATGCCTGAAGACTAATAATCGATAAGGTATCATGCAGAGTATTATCAGCTAGCAGTCAGGCAGTTTCATTTATCTACATCATACACAGATTTTTATTACCTTTGCTTATTGGAGTTTCCA
Organism: Eurypyga helias; assembly: GCF_000690775.1. NCBI lineage: Eukaryota > Metazoa > Chordata > Aves > Eurypygiformes > Eurypygidae > Eurypyga > Eurypyga helias. Next base: position 50,614 of record NW_010262228.1, on the reverse strand, counting down.
TCCAAAAACTCATTAGACCTATGAGAATGGCATATCTGAGAGTCTAACCTGTTTACAGCTGATGAAATAGTATTCCCTGTTTCTTTTCTTTGTGGGGAAACAACTGATCTAAGCCTAAAATGGTAACTCCATAAACATGTTCCTGCTCCTGTCCTAAGGCCCACATTTCTAAGGATAATCCAGCCTCTCCTCTACTGAACATAGTCCATGAGATTTACATAAAAGCAATTTATCTCAATTAGATATACCTCGAGATACTTTTCTAGGTATCTAGGAAAAAGTGGGCCAAGTGGTAACACTGTGAACTGCCTGAGTAACTCTGAAATAGAACTCAACCCTCTAGGTCATTCAAGCCAAGGCAATGACACCTATGGGAATTTTCAGATATTCCTGGGAATCTATTTCAGTTTATTTCAATGAGGGACTAAAGAGCCTACTTGCATCTTTCCACCTCTAAGTATTTTTCAAATCTGGCCACTAACTCATGCAACCTAAAATCCTTAATATTTTTGTCCCAGAGCCATAATTCCTCTCTGAACCTTGGACTGGCTAAACTCTATTCCCATGAGTTTCTCACCAAATAATGACATAAAAACCCTAATTTTAAAACATCAACTCACTTAAAGAATTATGATATTCTCATAACTCAACCCTCACTTGCAACAACTCCCTACTGATAACACTGGAGAATCTTTCTTTCTTTCTTTTATCTTGAAAGCTATCATGAATGAAAACAGATTGTGCTTAATTTTATTTGCAAAAAATAAATAAATCTCTACAAAAGCAAGGTTGAGAACACTGACTCTCCATGTTTGCATTCATGTGTTTACAAAGAATATAGTGGGCTTTCTAACCATATGTGTTGACCATGGGACACTCTGCAGGAGTACAAAACTACTATTTGAAGAAAAGAGAAAAAATATTTTATTTTTGCTCGGTGCTATTATGTTCTGTTTATGGCATGCACTTAGTCATTTGAATACTGAGGAAGTAACAACACAGTGTAGAGTCAGAAGTGCCAGCATGCATTTCTGGAGTTTATTTCTAGCATATGGTGAAAGTTCACAGTCTACCTCAGAAAAGGCATTTAGCTATTTCCGACTGTTTAACATCAGCCTGTCTCTGCCCACTGAATAAAAAGTCCCTTTCCATATTTCCATTGTGTCATTGCAGGGGATAATGGGAAGTCCCTTTTTTTTTTTTTAATCTTCCTGTAACTAAGAATATCTTAAACGAAAATAATAGTTGCAGACAGCTAGCCAAGTATTTGCACCTTTTACACCACCAAACCATCAGAAACATTTACTTACTTCTAAACTTACTCTGAAACTTTTTTAAGTTAATATATTCATTTCAGTTAAACTCAGACTTTGATATAGGCTGTCCCAGTTCCCATTTCATAAGCATACGTGTTTAAAAATCAATACATCAGTCTATCCACAGAAATCCTCTGGGCCTGAGATGATATCTTACAGAGCTGTTCCTCCCAGCTACACTCTTGTCCTCATGCTTGGTATCAGGACTGGATTCATCATTACAGATGAGGTCTCAGTCAAAGATCTGGTATTCAACTTAGAATAAAACCTACGTTCTCCAGCAAGGCCCCAGACCTCTTCCCCAAGATCTAGTTTATTAAATTACTTTCTAAACAAAAAAATTCAGTGAGCACTCGTTATTTCTGCCACTAATGGCAAACCATGTATCCCTCACAGGTGCTATCAATACAGTTACACAGAAGTAAGTTGAATGGCATCTCTAGAAACCAGCAAATCATCAGTCTTTATTTCACTCTCCCTCCCTAGCCTGAAAATATGGAATTGTCTGTGGTGTAAAAGAATAACTATTTTAGCCAGGTCCACCTTTAAAAGACATTGGAGGTGGCATGGAGACATTTAAGTGATTCAGGAAAGTCGAGTTATGGGATCAAGAGCAATTAAAGGGGTTTTAGCTCAAATGTCTTTCAGTGGAGCATTAGCTATGTTCTCATTGGCAAGTTTTAAGGCTATTCAGTCTCTGGATGGGCACAGGGCACTTAAGACATCCCTTAGTCATTATTTCAGTAGTATGGTACAGACTCAACCACTAGTAAAACATCAGTCCTCAGGTGATTCATAGCTGGGACTTTTATGGCTACATGAACAGGAAAATATGTAAAACTGTGGACATTTATATCCTGGATCACAGGTCTATGGAAAGGGTAAAGGATGCAAGATACTTCACAGACACAGTACCAAAGGATGTAAATGCCCCTGATCTTACTGTGACCATCACATGCAGCAACACTCATTTTCCCTATAACACACCATAATGCTCTAATTCCAGGAGCATAAGCGTAGTATGGCCCAGCACACATTACTGCAGTACACCAGGGGGGATTTTCTTTCTTTATTTGCTCCCTGCTGCTTTTCCCTATTACCCTTGTTGTGCTGCTCTGTTAGGCCTGCATTCCTGTCAAGTCCACAGACAAGACTGGGAGATTTTCAGGATTCCCAGCCTTTTAAATGCAACATGATTAGCACATGATTAGAAACATCACCTGATTAGCACAGAAGGGGGATTGTGGGCACGCAAGTTAACTAGCCTGTTTCTGCGAAAAAGCTAAGCAGGTAAAGAGTTAATAGCTTTGGTTTTTTTGTATTATATTAATTCAGTTTTATTGTGAACTTTTTTCTGTCTCTAATGCCCCTAACAAGCATAATTAAGTTTCCCAGTCATGATTAATTTGCAAACAGAGGAAAAAAAAAATTCAGCTTCTAAATCAGAATCATAAATATTAAGCATGAAGTTAAAAAAAAAAGGGGGGGATGACAGCCAAGACTCTAAAGATCAATAATCAAGGAAGAAATGGGCAAGTCAAAAAATATGCTAAAGTCTGAGCAGAACTTAAGGCCTATACTTCATAGAAGGTCACCCAACCCTGTTTTCAACACCCCCCTCAGGAGGCAACAGGTTGAAACACTCCTTAAAGTCATATAAAAAGTGACAAGACATTACCGTGGAATCATAAGGGGAAGTCATGATGTGATCCAAAGCCATAGTGACAGTCAGTATTTAACGGTGCTTGCTTTCCCTCATAAAGCATAGATTGAAAAGTTGTGAGCAAAATCACTGTCAAGAATGAAACAGTGATTACTGTCAATAAATTATAACGTTGCCCAAGCAATGCCTACACTGCCTACATAACCTGTGTATAACACATTGCCATTTCTTTTCTGCCCATGTGCATACTTTGGCATTCAGACTTCTGGTTTTTCACTGTGTTTGACAGTGATCTTCAAAATACTCCTGTTTCTCAACAACATGTATGAGGGGATTTGACAGCCTAGGACAAGCCACAGCAAAATAAACAAAAAAGCAGAAGCTGAACTTTGAAACTATCAACATTCAAGCACAAGTATGAAGCCAAACACTGCCAGCCCTCAATAATGTCCGTAGAGGACTACAGACAGGTACACCCAGAAAGGAATGAAATTAAGGTAATGGTTTTCTAACACTGATAAAAGAGTGATCTATCAATTGTGAAAAGTCCAGGGCAGGCTGTTCAAAACTAGCAAGCTTAGTTTCAGAAGCCACAAACAGAATTTCTGTAGGTAGCGACACAGTGTTTTGGAGGCATTGAAATATTTGGGTTACGATTTTCTATTCACTTGCTCTTTTGAAATCTCATTAACAATGCTGAATGACTAACAGACAAATGTGCAGGCCTCCCTATGTGCTCTCTTGTGTTTCATTAAAGAAATTTTGCATGTTTCCTAACTTCCATGGTAATTTGAAAATGTTCTTTATAATCAAACCTTCTGTATGAGGACTGAGTTTTAAATTTTGATCCCTAAGTTGCTACAACTGCAATGCCGTCTAGTAAAGACAAGCAACAAAATGTGATTTACTAAATTAGTCCACCTTTGACAGTATACTTTAATTTGAACCTGACTTCCAAAATCTGCTTTCAGACAGGTCACAAGCAGAAAAAGTGGCTCTGTTCCTCAGGAAGTGAATATTTTTCAACTTATGGCTCAGCATCTAATCAAGGGATAATTAATAAACCAAAAACTACATCAAGAAGAAGAAATTATTGTCAGAAAATTTTAAGGGGCCAAACTCATCCTAAAAGTTTCCATCCCATATAGTAACAGAATCATGTATGAACATCACATGTGTCCAGATCCAGCTGTACACAGTTTAAGGAATATATAGGAAGTTAGGTTATATCTAATTTAAAGTAGTGCATAATGTCAAACAGAGGAAAATTCATTTTCTCTGTTATAGGCAAGACCTAAAGAAGATAAGGACTCAATTAAATTCTCTGTGCTCAACACAGACTTGATTTTCTCCCAATATTTGTTGTCATCGTGAAATCTAAAAATGAAGGTGAAGCTTGAACAGGTTTGATAACACAGAATTCTCACAGACATTTCAGCCTAACACAGACAAGGTCAGAATAAGCCAAAACAAACGTCTGCTGTCAAAGATTGAGTTCAAAGCACGTTGATGCTAAAAATATAAGACATAGACAAGCTCTTCATGTGAATTCAAGCAGTAATGGCTGTACACCTTATTGGAAGCCTTCTTTTGAAGAGTCCAGTTGGTGCTCTGCTTCTGCTCATTAGCTGGGGGCAGGGGGAAACATGTTCTGAATGGCAAGTACCTTACACAAAAGATGAGCTAGGACAATGGGAAAGACTAATGCTGCCTTAACCACTAAAAAACAAAAAGTGCTAATTGGTTTTGTTAGAAGACAGAAACAGGTGCTCTCTTCATAGCTTTAACAAAGACCTGAACGTTCTCTGGCTGATTTGTTGTATGATCTCCATTGGCAACAAATTATCAGGCTATACAAGGGGCTGAAAAAGGAATATTCAGTCCTCATGGTTATAATATGTGCAGAAAAGAGATGAACATAGAATCATAGAATCGTTTGGGTTGGAAGGGACCTTAGAGATCGTCTAGTTCCAACCCCCTTGCCACGGGGGTTGATTCAAATAGAAAATACTTGATTCAAATAGAAAATTATTAGCTTTGTTATGGATTTTTTTATGCTGTTGGTCACGACAATATTTTAATGTTCGAAAAAAAGAGAATTTCTCTTCATATTTCTACTGCCATGAAAAGGAAGGAAGACTGAAGTTTGAAAAGCAGCAGGGCTTAACCAAATTTAGAGATTGGCAAGCTAAACATTTACAGGAGTGTAACCCAGTGATGAGTAGTATCCATTTTTCCAGAGTACTTATCATTCTTACAGCTATTTCTGTGCCCAAGTCTCAGTTTCCAATGGATTCGGTAGCAGCTGTGTATGTTTAGCACTTTCTTTGAAACTCTGTCTTATAGTTAACAGGAATAAGTTAAACTTGTCATGACAGAGAATTCTCCTATGCAGGAGCCAACTGCTTTAATCTAGCAATACCCTTTTTATTCCTGTGAGCCCTTTCCTCATTCTCTGGGTGTCCTCCACGTTTGATGTAGGCAACCCTGAATTTCTGCAGCAATAAATGAAGCCTAGTCCATATACAAATATGATAAATGATAAATTATAATTATAAATATCAATCATAATCTTCTTCCTTTATGTGTGTCATAACAGTGTACAAAAATGGTTAAAGCAGTTTTACTTTGCAGCAACTCTCTTCCCATAGAGCCATCCCTACAGCATACCGAACGAGGTAGAGTCTAACAGGAAAAAAGTATGTTGTCACATGACTAAATGTGAGATGATACAACAAATTCAATTTAAGCTGGTGGTGTTTCATGGAATTTAAAAGCACAAACTGTATTTAATTATGTGGCAACACAGTGACATTGAATTATTAGTGGGGCTTTTATCTTTAACAGCACAAATCTCTGTCTCTGAGCAAACAGAGAGACAGAGTTGCCAAATACCTCTGAACTGAACCCAACTTTATAGTTATAAATGTAAGGGTAAAATAGGAAAACATGTTTTAGCAATGACCTACTCATACACTTGCTGATAGTATGTCAGGGCCTTGAGTGCAGTCACCCGCTTCTAGGATTGTAGCTGGCTATGCAAGGCCAGCTTGCTGATAAGAGCCATTGTGAACAAAAACCTACATGGGGAAGCCTCGGCAAGGGCTCCCCCCTTCCTCTGGGAGCTGCTTTTAGCCATGAGTCTCACTGCTGGACTCCACCTGGACTACATCACAGCTGTGTGGTAGTCATGGCAGTGCCTGGCCACGTAGCCCCTTGGCCAGAACCCATGGTCTGACCACCAATTTTTTCTCATCACTTTTGACTTGACCACCAATCTGGATCATGTCTGACCTTATTTCTGCCAGACCTGCTCTGCTCTTTGAGAATTGTGTGACTGCACCCATCTGGGGACAGCATGGCCTCCAAAATCCCTGCCCTTGTATGGCAGCCTATGTTGACCCTGACAGAAAGTGTCCCAGACACTGTTTTGTTGCAGTCACAGGAAGGGAACAGAGTTCTCTTCCCAGTTCAGACAGTCTTTTAACCAAACTTCTCTTCCTAAGTGTTAACTCCTTGTGACTTTTGTTCCCTTTGTTTCAGGAGAAAATATTGTCAGGATGGAAGGAGAAAAGCAAGAAGGGCAGAGGGACTCAACAGAGGCACAGGAGAGACAAACTCTCAATTTTTTACAGGCACACCCTCCAGCTCAGACTCTTGCCAAGGGCCGTCACAGAGAAAGCTACGCTTTCCCTCTGGAGTACCTTCCTAGAGCGCTCTTTTTTTCTCTCTTCAGGTTGTACTTACTGCAGTTCATGCTATGTTAGGAGTTACTACGAAATTCAACATTGTAACTGTTGAATAAGGCTATTGTTCAATAAAAGGCTATTGAAATGGTGACAGCTTCTTCTGAGCATGTGAAAACACAGTTTAGCCAAATTTGGTAAATATAGGAAAAATACAAGAAACATCCAAGAAATTCATCCACATTTTGCAATAAAGATGTTTAGAAGACATGGGGATATGAGGCTCATTAACTGCCTTCCTCACTTATGCTGCCATCTCTACTATGGAGTTAGGGAAAGCCCACATTTTACGAACCACAAGGACTCATCCAAACTCTTACAAACAGGAAACAGCATGAAAGTAAATCAGCCTACTCTCCTTATGAATATATTTAATATATTCTGTGACTATTTGTTTAGAACTATTCCTAATAAAATCTCATTTCTCACAGGTTTATTTCATTGACTACTGATATATCACTTCATTCTTATCTTTTCATGCATTTAAAGTAGGCCATCTGCACCAGACACGTGTTAGAGGCACATGTTTGTTAGGAAACATATCAAAGTCACCATCATTATTCTTTGCCCATCAGTCAATTGTTTGAGGCGTTAGAATTTTGACCCTATTCTGACTGTAGAACTGTGTCGCAGGAAAAAACCTTTCACCACATTTCTTGGGATTGGTAATTTTTTCAAATGTTTTGTCTTAAGAAACAAAATCAGATGCTTTCCTTGTTCAGTCACATTATAGTTTACATTCAGAAGAATCCTTGCTTCCAGTGATTTTGATGGCAGCCACAGAAAATGAAGACAAAAGAATGCATATTTTCTCACAGTCCAGAAACTGGAGGGCATCCAATGAATTTCCATATACCAGATTTAAAACCACATTACATAATAAACTGTCCAACTCATCAACACAGTAAGATGTTGGGGCAAAAATCTGAATGAGTTCAAAAAAGAACTGAACAAAAATCACAGAAGACAGGTCCACTAGAGGCTTTTAAACATAATGGACAAAAAACAGCCTCTGGCTCAGAAATTCTGCCCTGTTAAATGCCTTAAAGTGGAAGGCTTCAAAGGACTATTGTTCTATGCCTGCCCTGATGCTTGTTCTCCCTCTAAGCACCATATATGAGCTACCATCAAAATAGGAGACAGCAAGATAAACAGACCTTTGGTCTCAGCCTATATGACAGGAAGAGAAAATCTTTGAAAATTAATATTTTTTTTCCCATTTAATCACATATTTTAGTTATTTTTGTCTTTAGTATCATGATTAGGTGTCATAACTAAAGAAGAAAAACATGAAAAGAGATAGTAAGTTTAATCAGTAAATATGTATTATTTCAGTAAAATTTAATATATTGCTATTGCTTGAAAAAAAAAGAAAAAATTAAATGGCAAACACAGGATTGCAAAGACAGATCATGTCAATGTTAGATATGCATAAAACTGTCAATTATCATTACACCTGTAACAGATGGTGAGGCTGTTAATCATTTTGTAACAATAGTGAATTTACTGCCCACAGCAAAACATACTGTTCCAATTAGGCTTGCACTCTTGTCATAATAATAGTTTCAGTGCACTTTGTTTTGAGGTTCCCAAAGCTCTTTGAAGATGTTTTCTTCTCAAGTCCTCCCTCACATACATTTGAATAGCTTTTTTTATTAGTTTTAGAACAAGAGACAGAAATGCTAAGGGATGTAATCACATTTACGGAAGTTTATTCTTCATGAAGGGAAGGCCACGTTTACGTTAATGAGACAAAGATTCATTTCTAGGCCTTATTCCTCTGAAACTGTTTATGCAAGAAGACTACCTGATCACATGTCAAAAATTCAGTCTCACGCACTCTGAAACTATTGCAACTCATGAAGCACAGGACAGATCATCAGATGGTACAGATTTGCACAAATCCATCAAAATTGGTTGGATCTGTGACAAACACAGAAGTAGAGGATCTCCAGATTTCTGTATGATGAAGCTATAGAAAATGTTCAAGTTACACTGTCATTCTCTGCTCCTGTTTCTCATCAATATTTACATTGTCATGATCATTTGAGGGTCGAAGAGTTGTGGCAGTTTAATTGCGTATTAAAACATTACATTAACAATGAGGTTTCTACGTACTTATGCACATTTCTGCCTGGATAAAATAATGAACCAAATAAAAGTAAAGCTAACACTACCAATAAAGTAAATGATCATATATGATTTTAAAACCATCTAGGATCCTGATTCCCTAACCTTTAGAGTCTCTTAACCAAAGGTCCCAGTTTTCAGTAACAGCTCTTGAACTTCTTGATCTGTAACACCCCAAAGATCTACCTGCAGGAGCAAGTGCTCATTTGAAAGCAATGGAGGCACCAGGAGTGACAGGGGCTCACCAAGGTCAGTCACAACAGAGCCTGGCAGCCAGGACTAATCCCATGTCTCCATCCAGAAGCAAGGCAGCTGGAGTGGCATCAGGGCAGCCTCAGAACCAGGCATTGGACCAGACTGGAACATGGGCCCAAGGTTGGGGCTGGCTCAGCAGGATCAATGGCCACGTAGGGCAGGGATGTGGGGAGCTGGACACCAACCCTGTTGCAGCATCACCAGGGCAGAGGCTGATGGCCCTGGGGGCCTGCAATGGGGTCCTGGGACGTGTGACATGTGGAGGGGACGCTCAGGGGGCTACACAGAGACTTTGAGGGCTAACAGTGCCCTGGGACCATGACATGAGAGAAAAGTCATATACCAAGTGCCCTGAGATCCCCACCTTAACTCGAATCTTTGTTTAGAAGTGCTTGGAGTAAGCATCCCATCCCCTTTCTAATACTGTACCTGTGCTGGCTGCAGAAACTACTTTTTCCGCATAGGAGCCTGGCCTTAAAAATGACTGGTTTAGTAGCCAGAGCATCAGCCTCATCAGGGACTGAGTACATTAGTGCAGTAAGGCTCTTTCACGGTAAACCGTTGTTCATTCCACTTGCTGCCTATTCTTGAGAGTAATACTGCATATAATATTCATGTAACTTCAGTTGCAGGGATTTCTAAAAATAAAGTATTTTTCAAGAAATCGCTCTCAGTCCTCCTCTGCAATTTCACTAGCTAAAGTCCCACCAGTCAGGTGACAGGTTTCAAGTGCCAGCTGAGCAATTTAGTGTAAATTTCATATAAAATGTTAGTATAATTCCATGTAGCCACTTCATTTCATGATAGGCCCTAGATCAGTGCAGTAGCCTTCAGGACTCATTTTTCCACCTGTTTGTCTTGAGACTTTGAGCTCCATGGCCTTGTTTAGGGTTTTTTGAAGACTGCCAGCCCATGTGCTTTAGGGCTCTGATTCCCTTTCTGTCCTGCACTGTTGTCTATGGCAGCCTTCTACTCACCAGGATATTGCCACAAATACTAGTTTCTGCCCCACTGCAGTTTGACTGCCTCTGATCCCTGCCTCCTTGCCTACAATTCCCACAACAGACAGATTTTTACAGCTTCTGTTCATTCTATCTATACAAAACTGCCATCCAGCACATTGTCTTATCCTACTTATACCAAGACCAGTCAAATGTGGATGCCTGCAAAAGAATGAAGAAAAAGTGAAGGCATATAGTAATGCCCTAAATATTTATCTAGCCACTATCAATTTGCAGACTAGAGACTTAACTGAGTCAGATTTGTTATCAATGTGTGTAAGAGTTCAAATGGACTTCTCTTTCACAAAATATGGGTTCCCAAATTTTGACCCTATGTGCAGTGTTAACATGCATCCTCCCACAGCACAGGTTTCCACAGCTTTATTAAATGTTTTCTAAGGTATTGTCTCCTTTTCGATTGATCTTGAAACCTGATAGCTTAGTCTAATGCCACTTGGTTTGTGTACTGGGAAAGGAAGTGAACAGTTGTCCCATGCCCTGCTCTGAGTTATCACGCCTAATCAGATACTGGTACTTGAGACATCAGTTGGCTGGTGTACTCTTACACGTTTCTGCAGCAACTGCAGAACTGTGACTGGTAACGTGGTTGTACCAAAGTGGTCTGCAACTTATAGAGTAGCTGTACTGACTGAACGCAGAATTCTGGAATGTATTAAATTTTTCTAGATGTTCTCTTTGAAAGCCTTTCAGTTTTTCTGAGCTGATGCTTGTAATAGAGGACAGAGACAGTTTAGTCTGCTTTGTTCTACGTGGTGTTTAATCTTATCTGTCTCTCCCTTTTCCCTTACTTGGGAAGTAGATGGGAGTAGATCACCATAAGACAGTGTCAATAGGCTGTTAGAGGTTAATGACATAGGTGTGGATTCATAAACCCTAGAATGCAGTGAATAAGTAATATTAGTAAACAGCATGGTTCCCCTCTCCCTTACTGACAGTATTCAGGAGAGGGCTGGTGAAGGACGTCTGAATGACTGTCACACTATAACCCTTGGTCACTACTCACTAACCCAGTCAGATGCCCTTGCATGGGGTCTATTCTTTCCTTAGTAACCAATGAGCATGACAAGTAGGTAAGGGTGCATCCCTAAACAGAAGGAGACAGCATAATGCAATGGAGACAGAGAGGGGGAAAATGGATGCATTAAAGAGGTAAGGCTGAAACAACTGCTTCAAGAAGCTCACTTAAATAGGTTTCTCACCTGCAGAGACCCCCAGCTGTAGACAGATTTTCTGGATGATGATTCTATTTTCTCTTTCCTGCAGAATAGGTCACATCTTCCCATCTCATTCCTCTCTTTAATAACATATGATATAACCCTTGCCAAGATTTATCTCTCACTCACAGTTTCGCTGATCAATTTTTTCCCTTATTCTTCAGGTGTTGATTTTTTTACACCATATAACAGAATAGCATCAAAGTTTTCAGGACCATTCATCTGTCAATCTGTCAACCCTTGTTTAACTGATCTGAGTGATTAGAGGCAGTCATTTCAGCAGCAGTACTGTGCTAAATTAGACTTTCCCAATAGAAACTGAAGTTCCCAATGGAGCACTACACTTGCATTCTGCCCTAAGAGAACCATGATACCTAACTAACATAAGATGTGAGATCTGCAAGCTTCTTGTAAATAGCATCAAACTGCTTTATTTAAAATGGCATTATCTGAAATTTAGTGAAAATCTTCTATGCACACATATTGTTACTACTGAACATGAAACTGATCTTGGGCATTTAGACACAATTACCAATTATTAAACAATTCAAATATGATCAACAGATACTTGTCTGATAAGAATTTGTCAAAGAGCTTAGCATTTCTACACCTATCCAACTCACAAAATAGGTAGAACATAGACTTCCCTTGGATTTAAGGGACATAAGTCTACTACTCAAAATAAAGAACAGTAAAAAAGTGCCTTATACAGATGAGCTTATTACCAACCATCATGAAATGTTTTGGAAAGGTCAGTTCCCAAACTAGTGGATGGGTGTAAGGTAATCTGAAGTAACAAAACATGCCCTAACACTTAAGAAATCATCAAACATTAGGACAGAAAAGACTTACTTAAGACATCGTATAGGAGTTACTGTTACAAGTGAGCAGGGATTCAAGCTAATACTGATGTCACTGTTACCTCTAGGAAGCCAAAGAATCCTCTTTCCTTCTGGATGTGTAGGAGACATTGGACAACCGCCTTTGAATGCCCTGTTCCTCATGTTTACTAAATGGGAGAGTTTTCAGTTCTCTGGATTCCTTCATATGAAGCTGGTGCAGTTTAATCCCAGCCAACAACTAAGCACCACAAAGCCACTCGCTCATTTCCCCCTGATAATGTTGGGGAGAGAATTGGGAGAATAAAAGTGAGAAAACACATGAGTTGAGATAAAGACAGTTTAATAGCTAAAGAAAAAGCCGTGTGTGCAAGCAAAGCAAAACAAATAATTCATTCAGCACTTCCTATGGCAGGCAGGTGTACAGCCATCTCCAGGTCAGCAGGGCTCAATCACATGTAATGGTTACTTGGGAAGACAAACACTATCACTTTGAATGTTCCCCCTTCCTTCTTCCCCAGCTGTATATGCTGAACATGACATCACATGGTATGGAATATCCCTTTGGTCAGCTGGGGTCAGCTGTCCGGGCTGTGTCCTCTCCCAGCTGCTTGTGCATCCCCAGCCTACTCGCTGGTGGGGTGGGGTGAGGAGCAAAAAAGGCTCTGTGTCAGCACTGCTCAGCAGTAACGAAAACATCCCTGTGCTATCAACACTGCTCTCAGCACAAATCCAAACCTTAGCCCTATGCTAGCTATTATGAAGAAAATTAACTCTATCCTAGCCAAACCAGCACAGAAGCCATGACATATGAAACATAATTTCTTGTTGCTACTGTTGATTTGACTCTAATATATCTAGATCTTCCAGCCTTTACGAAACAACATACATTAAACATATATAGAGATCAAACAGCAAAAAAATCATTCTGCCTGTTGGCAGTGCTCCAGTAAGCTCACAGTTAATTTCGAAGCTGACTAAACCTAATTAAAGTGTATCTCAAGATACAACACAAGTAGGGATATGTTTGAAAGTAAGCATAAGCAAACACATTCATGAGGAAATCAGTGATAATTGGAATTTTAGATGGCAACACTAGATGGCTTGCAATGTCAGAGTAGTACCCATCCTTATGGAGATGAAAAATTTACTAAAATTTCATGTAGAGCCTTTCATAGGCTAAGTAATGAAAGATTTGAGCAGATGGAGACCCCTTTGCCCTTGGGACAATGTTAATATTATCTAAATGCAAGTGCTTTCCAGAATGCTGCATGCCTTAAGAATTCTCCCAGCTATTATTCTGGCATTTTATTTCAGAAAAATTAATTCATTCATAAATAATTTTAGGTAACAAAGGTGAGAACACCAGTGAGGTAAGACGCTGCATAAAGTGCAGCTAACAGTCATACTCAAAGGTTTTCACTTCTTGTGCAAATTTTATTTTGCTCCAACACCAAGCCAAAAGGTCTATGACTCCAGCATGGCAAAGCAAGCTGATCTCAGGGATTCCATTTTCTGTCCTGCACTGTCATATGACTGGCACTGACAGTGATAGAATTTATCACACTAAAAGTATTAATAGAATCACCAGTAATACCATAATTCCATAATCTCAGCCCCTTAGCACAAAGGTTCTCCAGGGTGGTACTTCAATGCAGCTCAAGAGTTTACAAGGTAATTTAATATCCATGGACCTCTCCTTTTTTTTTTTTTTTCCCCCCATTAAAAAGAGTTTACAAATATCTAAGATAAATATATGAAGGAATTAGATAGTGGAGTTATTATGCCAAAAAGACACATATATAAATATATATATACCAGAAGTTAAGTGGCCCAGAGACCCATTCCCACTGCAGGAGCTGAGAGTGTTGTTAAATGGTTTCCTGACACTCCACTCCCCTGCCTAATAGAGAATGGAGCCATACGCTGCCCTGTATTCTGCTAGTCCAGGAGAAAATATTAATACATCAGTTTTACAATTATGAACAATCCTTTATACATGCACATTCAGGTCACAATAGAATATGCAGGCAGCATGAGAATGTCACACCATAGTTGTGTTTCCTTCTGAATTGTTAATTCTCTATGGCTTTTTTAAAGGTTGATTGTTTATATACATTTTTAAAAATTATTTATTTTTAAACATATAAAAGAACAGGTGTGTAAGAATGGAATTATCATAAATTCTTGTCCTGACATTTATTTAAAGTAGCCCTACATCTGGAGCATATTACTCAGGGGGTGAGGGGTGGGGAACCACCTACAATGATAATCCCAATAAAGCTACATGTTGCTGAACAACAGCAATATTAGGATACCATGGAATAACCCTCTGGTCTTTTAAAATTATTTCACCATAGACATAGGCTTCTAAGATCCCTTCATTATGTTACATCATCAAAGCACACATTTTATAGCTACAGATCCAAGAGAAACTGCTGAAGTCCTTTGACCTCAACAAAGCAGTACCACTTTAAATCAGAAGGGAAGTGACCCACTAAAAGCTAGTGGGTTTAGGTTCCACAATCAATTTGTTTCTTTTATAGACAGCAGTGACTGAATATTTTGTAACTATTTTAGACAATGAGTTACAATGAGTTTTTGGGTTACATAAAAACTGCCTGGAAAAGAATTATCTGGCAGATTGGGTTGTTTGAGGTTTTTAGTGTATTTTATGCATGAGGTAGAACACAAGTTTACAAGAGCAGGAAATGGACTTCTTCAGGCATATCTTGTTGTGCAGACAACATTTAGAAAAGCTTCCTAGCTCTCAAATGAAATAAAAGCACTTGTTCTTAGGTACCATCACCTGCATCTCAGGGTTTGACAATAGCTGACAATGAAGGGAGTGCTAATTTAATGTTTGTAATCCTTAAAATGACAAAAGCTCTTGCCTACAAGCTCCATGTGCTGTTTTACCCTTCCAAAACTCTATAACTTGGATGTTGTATCAACCAGGGAGACAGACAATTCCACCTGCCAGAGGTGAGTCTGCTCTACTCCATGGGCTGAGACCCTCCAAACAAGTCCACAATCCTGATTTTTTTTTTTTTTATACACATAAATTAATTTTTTAAAAAATCTCCTAAATTTTCTGAAGCTCAGGAGTACATCTAAAATTCCAGGATGTGCCACTTTCTGAGATGAACAGAAGTAACTGAGTAAAGCTGTTGCTAGCTGAGATTCCTTTCTCAAGCCATACCAGATCAGTAAGGCATATAAGTGTGCATTAACTCTTATTAAATAAGGCGTGCAAAGGGCTTGCTGGCTCTGTCTATATTAGCATGTACTGCCGGCTAATAGGGTTTTTCCTACCATGTTCAAAGAAGCAGGACTTTAAACACATCTCAGTGGACAGAAAATTACACCAAGGAGCTACCTGGTCATGTCTCACATTTTACTTTCCAAAACAACTAAACAACACACAGCACTACTAGTTTCATATAAAACATTATATGCAATTCACATATGCAACTCAAATAACAGACCAAAACACGTAATGAAGTTCCTCTCTGCTGCGGCAGAAGGTTTCTATCCTGTACACCAGATAAAACATTTTGTTCTGGCCCTGTGAGAGTTGGAGGGAGATCTGTTACCAAAATGGAAGGTCAGAATGTGAACTAAGGGTGTATTTTCCATGAATTATTGACTGAGATTTTTTTTCAAGTAATAGGATAAATGCTTTCAGGGAAAAAAAAAATAGCATAGCAAGAGATTTGAAGTATAATTCTCTCTGTGTGTGCTAGAAGAAGAAGAAGAGGGGAAACCTTCCATTTTGTATTTTAAGGAATGAGCCTTTAGATTGAGATCCATTACCACTCCAGTCACTGACCATAACAATGCAAGAGCGGATGGGAAATGCATTCCTTTGACATTTCAGATTAGAAATCAGTAATTCTAACACTGCATTTAATCTGTGTACACTAACACACATCCTCAGAGCCCAACGACTCTCTTTTTTTCCATATCTATTATTGAATGCATCTCATGTTCCAGCTTTATTGTATCCCAGCCATGCTCTTTGCACTGGAGAAAACAGTGTGAACCAGTGTGCATTACCAAGTATGCCTCAGGACTCACTGTGTCGAGTCAACCAGCAGCATTCACCATAAACCCAGGGCACCTATCCCTGACAATCACTTTTAGCATCGGGGAGGGGGAAGGAGGGGAAAAGTGATACATTGCCTTTTTTCTCATCACCCCTCCCACATTTATGTTTCCTTTATGCACAGCCAGTGCCCAAAAAGAGCTAAACAGGATAGTGTGCGCTCTTTGGTTTGGGGTTTTTGTTGTTGGGTTTTTTAGGGGGACAAGGGGAGATGTCAACACAATATACATTCTGCTCTTGGTTTAAAACAAAAACCATGAGGAAAAAAGGTTGATAAATGTAATCCCCGTGAGCAGACTTTCCCATCCAGATGAGAAAGATGAGAGTAGCCAAGGCTTGCCTGTTTACCAGTCTATAACTAAATCATAGGGTGCAATAGGTTTTACTTGGACAGTACATAAAGATAAGTTGCAAACTTGTTAATAACTGATAATTGCTGATGAATTTCTGTGATGTGGATATTATAAGAATTTTCTTGAAGCAGAAAGTTTAGGTCCTAAAAGTTTGTTATTTTCACCTTTCTTGCATTCTTTGCTCTATTACAAAACAGGTCGATCAGTTTGATTTTTTTTTTTTTTTTAATAAGGGAAAATGGATTTACTTTTTTCTGACTTTCATATTAAAATAGTACAAAGGTGGATGCATCTTAGCCCAAAGTACGCGTAGTATAGTATGAAATGAATTGACATATCAGAACAAAATCAGAACACATGATTTTTTGCCAGATATTTTTGTTCTGCAAGTGAAACTAATTTAGCTAAACAACGTTTTTAAGTGTAAATGTTCCTCCATCAAAGAAAATATTGACTAGCTTTAAATATTGACAGATAAATCAAGCTGGATAGATTGTTAGTTAGATTGAATGCTGGATCCATTGACCTTCAAATCTATCATGTTTTGCAACATATATTCAATTGCCTTACAGCAATGCGTTCTTCTTTATCCTCTGTCAAGCAAATACCTGATATACTGTGTGCACCACTGACATACTGTGTGCACCACTGTCAAAAAAAATATTAATTCTTTCCCTGGAGTACAGCATGCAGGTGGGAGGGGAGGAGAGAAATAAAGGTTATTTTAATATAGTTCTCAGTTCTCTCTCGGACAAGTTGCTTAGCTCACCATAAATTCATCACCACACCGCTCAGCTATTCCTAGTATGCTGCCTTCAAAAATTTATTATTTATGGATGCAGTCATGGAGTAAGTCAAATGTCTGGAACAATTCCATTACAAGGATTCTAAAGGAATATTACACCTTCCCTACATTTCCTAGTAGTCCTTCCTTAAGCCGATGAGGTGATTGAAGTTAAATGCACCATGATCCTGGTTGCTGCACATCTATGTTCAGAAGATATTGCTTAAGTTAATTGCACACCTAAACCAGAGAGCTCTGTCACTGCAGCAAGGGTATATAAGGGAACAAGGATAGCTGTTGAAGAAGGAAAAGGTGATCAGCATGATGAACAGGAAAAAGTTAATAACTGAAACAGAACTGGTCTGCTACACTCCCATTCAACAGCTCCCTGAAACAAAGTACTATTGGATTACATTTTCTCAGTCAGGGTATTCAACTGAAATTCTAGAGCCATCTAGACAGGATTAAATAGGATAAGAGGGTTCCCTGTGATAATAAACATTAAATCCTGCCACCGAATGAGAGACAGAGGGTGATCCTGTTTGTGTGTGCGAGCGTGTGCGCGCGCAGGCGTGCATTCCCCCGCATGTGATAGCCTCTATAGACGTGAGTGATTTGACTGCTTTTCTGGCACAGCCTTTTATTCTGCATGCGCACAGTCAAACACATTAAATATTTATCATTGCAGAACAGAGCAATGCTGTGAGTTTGGAGTGCCGGTAACGATCGTGTCCAAGCGACTCCCTAATAAAGTACAGATGCAGTTTCAAAATGGAACAGAAGTACAGGACTCACACATGCGCACATGCACACACACAAAATACACTGTGCATTATTTACGTTATGCCTGGTATTGATTATGACCAGATGGGAGAGAAAAGCAATAGCTGACAGATTAACCATATGGATCTGCTTTAATTTACCCTGAGTTATGGGTCTGCAATTCTCCCTCCTCACTTTTTGGCTCAGAAACCTATGATTTGCTGAGGGGCAAAAAATGTAAACTTATTGTAAGGATCACATTTTCATCATAAGCCTCCTAATGCTACATTCAGGGATTGAGCTATCTTTCTTTACAGGAATTGCAGTTCCGGCACCACTTCCTAAAGCCACAGCCAGTACCACGAGCAGGAGATTTTGTTACAGACCAATGAACAAAAAGTGTTTCAATACTGATGAGCCTTGCAGACAATAGAACCTGACTGAAGAAGCTTTGTTTAAGATTCTGCCTTTCACAAAGCTGTTTCAGCCAGCCCCATATAACATACCAACAAAAAATCCAGAGACAGCAGTTGTCAAGGCATCGTTCTATTCTGAAAACTGGGAGCCCTCAGCAGTGCTTTGAGCTTCAAAGCCTTGGCTCTGGAGGCTTTCTAAATAGCTGCTTTTCCTACAAGAGTCAGATATAGCAGGAGCTACAAACTCTCTCAAAGCAACAAAGGAAAACACAGTCTCCCCACCCAGCTGTGACCTTCTGAGACTTGTGCATTATGCATTAGAAGGCTGGAGTGTAAATGGATACTTCAGAAAGGCTTAAAGGGGGGAGGAAAAAAAGTCTAATTGACAGAAAAAGCTTTTTGGTCTTTCTGCTAAAAGTGGATTTGAAACAATGTATTTTCTGTACAGTTTAACCTTTAATTTCTATTGTTTTGATTTGCAGCCACCTCCATCCCACTTCCAAGGGCAGAGGGCAAACAACCTTCTATTGCTCACAGGTTTTATTTATAAATATACACCACTATAGTTATCTAACCTTTCTGCTTTTCAAATCCATCACTTATGCCTACTGCCAAACAAGTTACTGTAGATTTTTCAGTGCTCTCTAAATCCATAAAAGAACTCTAAAAGTAGTAACACAGGCATCAAAGAAACAACACATAGAGCTGAGACAGAATGAAAAGGGACAATGCAAACTAGGAAATCAGCACTAGAAAGAAATGTTCACCATGTTTCAACATGCTATTCGTATCTTCTGAGGGTTACAGGGAGGTTCCAGCCTCTCTGGTACTAAAAGGCATGATCCATCCTTTCAGTTACTGAGTCAAGAAAAACTATTGATAGCCAGAGTTTGCGACACTCAGATTTTTGTTCCACAGTTTTGTGATACTTCCTGTGCAATCTTGGACAACTGGGAGGTTTTATTCCATTTTCTTACCTTTAAAATGGAAAAAAAACCCCACTAATTCATGCACAGCAACTGCTGGGGGAATTAGTCAAGCATTTTCAAACTCATAGTTAAAAGCCATGCTCCATCTACTCTAGCTCTGCCTGGAGATAATTCTAAAACCACAAAGAAGGTTGTACCCAATCTGGTAAACCATTCTCAGCTGAAAATTTAATAGCCTCCTGGAACAAATGGCAAAAGCCCTGCTGATTTTAACACAGTTAGGATTTCACCCCACTAAACAGAATTCCAAATGGAAGTCATGCACTTCAAACATTTGCACACTACAGCCCTGTATTTTCAGTTTCTGGAAGGTATTTTGTAATTCATGCATGACTGCTGCTCTACAAAAGAACATTAAATAAAATGCGGTGTTCAGTGAAATTTGTACAAAATATAGTGGTTGGCTTTAAAATCATGCTTTTTGTAAACAAAACTATATTTAAATTCAATGGCTGCTTGAGCAAGAAATTTGTGTTCTATTATCATTTTTGACAAAAGCTAGCAGTTAACACTGTGCAACCCATATAATCAATGTCCAAAGACGCGCTTTAGAAAACATAAGGCCATTTATAGCATTTCCCCTTCCTCAGACAACAAGCACAAAGAGTTCCATTTACTCTTACGCTGCCAGTTCACCTACCAAGCCTGTGACAAAACCAGGATGGGAATCTGTAGTTCTCAAATCCCAGCCCTATGCATTAGCAGACAAACCACACTGTTTCCTCTTGTGCTCATGCTGCTCTGATGGTAGGGAGGACTGGAAGCCAACTTAGGGGAAACCACTATTTTACGTTAAAGGATGAAGATTACAGATGTCTCCTTGAAGGTGAATAACAAAGCGTAACTTGTGAGTACTTCTCTTGACAGTGTAAGGTCTGTCTGAGTTTATTTTTTGCCCAGGACTAACATTTACACCTCTATGGAGAAACAGGATGACATCCTGGTCATACAGTGTTAGCAATTTACTCAGTGGCACTACTCTTCATTATTGGAAGCGCTGGCCCTCATTTTTAAATGGTCTGCCTGGACCCACCCTGGCAGAGGCTTAGAAAGAGGCAAAGCTGTACTGATGACCTTTAGTTTCAGCCTAAGGATAAAACCTTCGTGCATTACCACTGGACTTGCAGAGTGGAACAGTTAGTAGGATGCAAGGAAAGGTTATTTAGATTCAGTGTTGTGAGGCAGAGGAGGAAAACCAGACTCAGGTTCGTGTATAAAATACATGTGAAAGGGCACACTGGGAACTGGAGTTAACATCTTTAAACTTCAGCCATAAAGTACAGGCACACATCCCTTCCAACCTAGACCATTCTATGACTCTATGATTCAATGATCCTATGATCAAATGATTTTTGCTAACAGAAGACAGAAAATCTGTTTTCTTTGAAAGGAGCTTGGAGAGCAAACTCAGTACAGAGCATGTCAAGGTAGATTTCTTTCAGCTCCATGGATTTGAAATTGCAAACATTCACTCTCAAAAGTCAAATTCAGAAACGCTAGGTTTCACACTGCTTTCATCAAAACAATAAAAGCAATCAACCCTTGATAGATAGCTTCACTCCTAGGGTTCCCCTCTGCATTTTAAATTTCAAAATTTCAAAAATAAAAATTTCAGACATACCTAATGAAGGTTAAATAAATAATCAGAATACCTGAGTGGGATTTAAAATGGCAATGTAGATGCAAGTCCTTCCATATACAGTGCAGGCAGAGGCCATGTAATTTGCCTACTTGAGATGCTATATGCAATGTACTACACAAATTTTTAGATTACAACTGTCTTGACAGAGTCCCTGAGTGCAGCTGGAATGTATTCAGTAACTCTGTTGGGTTTCTTGACTTAGCTCTTTCTTTATCAGGAAAAAATAATATCACTTCTGACATCAAGCAAACATGTCATTTACATGACCAGATGCCAGTGTATTATGCAGACTTGTGGGCATCTCCATACATAAAAATATCGAAGAAATTTTAGCTGGATTACTTATGTTGTTAAAATTCAAACCTGTGCATCTGATTTGTAAATATCGTTCTTATGCTGCTTGAAGTCCTGGTTTGGTGTTTTGACACACCTGTGACAACAGATTAAAATTAGATGACCCAAGTGTCCCTGCACCTTCCTGACAGATGCTGCTAGGCAGTGAAATAGACCTTAATTGAAGTTGTGGCAATAACCCCCCTCAATGGCCTAGTTCTAATCCATTGCCACAAATCTGCTGGATACCATAGAAGCAGTTATATTGTCCGAAAGTGCTTTTGTCAGTATAGCTCATTTCACACACTGAACTGCTGTAAACTATGCTAGCCCTAGCACTTTTTTGCTAGTATAACTGTGATTCTATTAGTAGGGGTTTATTGGGAAAGTTATCCAGTAAAGCTATCTGTAAAGCCAGATCTTTCATTAGGATTGAAACTGCTAACAAGTCTGACATTTAAATTACCATTACTAGCCAGCTGAGTTATCTTTCTGAAATGAACGGACCATTCAGACCTCTCAGAACTACTGCTGCAAGCTCTTTGCTCTGTCCCCTGTGATTCGAGTTTCTGAGGTTTTCTTTGCAAGCAGAGACCAAAAAAAAATCATTATTTTTCAAAATTCAGCAGACCAAGCTATTGCTACAAAATGGTATCTGATATGATTTGCTAACACTTCTGACCCTACTTCAGGCACTTACCTGCAATAGCCTGGAAAACTCCCTAGGTTACCTGAAAAGTTCCTAAGCTTGTGCTCAGCACAAGAAAACATACTAAGAGGAAGAACAATCTCATGTTTAATGTTCAGGTTCTCCTGCATGACTTTGGGCTAACACTTTTGTTTTCTTTGCTGTAGTTTTCCCGATGGTGAAAGGGGATAGTTTTCTTCCTCTTACTGGCCTGCTGCAATGGATCATGAAGCTCACTGCATGAGTAGGGACAATCAAAAGTAGAACCCCTTCTTCCAAGTGCTTTGAGAAAAATAAATAGATAGATAGATAGATAGATAGATAGATAGATAGATAGATAGATAGATAGATAGATAGATAGATAGATAATGTTGGTCAAGACACTCCTAACAGAAAGACTGTAAAATATATCAATTGTACTTTTTATGGGAAAAAGGTGTTACAGCAGCTCCTGAGGAAGCAGCAGGCTGGGCATTTGAAAACCTGCAAAAGAAGCAAGCTGCATGCTGGAAAGAAGATATTTGATCATCCAAGAAACATAGCCCTGACTCATCCAAGGGTGCTTTGGGACAGCGTCAAGCTGTACTCAAGTCACATGATAGCTTTGTTGCTTGTCAAAAATCAGGACAGCTTTATTTGCCTTGGGTTAACTGGTTCACATGTCCCCTTGCCTACATGTGATCTCATGTAGCTGTTCACTAGTATGCCCATTTTGTAAGGAAAAAAAGAAAAGAAAAAGAAAAACAACTTTAAAAAATAAAAAACCCCCACAGGTTTGGGGATTTGAGAGGCTTTTTTTTAAAACCACAGGCTTCCTGGGTAATTAAAACCCTGTTTTTTTCAGACTTATTTGCTAATGTGATAGACTGTGGATTACAATACAGAGGTATTTCCAGATTTTGAAAAGATCTTCAAAAATCAGACATAAGTAAATAAATGTAGGCAGCAGGAGGGGACTCCTGATTTCCCACACAAAAAAAGAGAAAGCACTGGAGGAGGCCTGACCTTCCTCTTCCTTGGACACTAACGCAGCACAGAATTACAGTGCCGTCTCACTAGCTTCATGCAAACAAAGAGTAATGCCCGTGAATGGGCGTACCCCACCCCGAATTATTCTCTGCTTGCTTACAGCAGCCAGCCACAGCACGCTCACAGAGGGGCTGAGTCGTGTTGTGTAACTGATGGCTGTTTGCACGCTGGAGCATCATGGCCTGGTAAATAACAGCATTCACAGCAGCTGGGAAGAAGGAGATTCTTCTTAAATAAATAGGACCAGAATTATAAGGCAAGGATTTAACTAGAAGTAGCTATTTCTAATGCATATCACTGACAGCTCATTCTCTTGTACAAAATGCTTCAAGATGTACAGTAATGTACATGTATTTAAGACAGCTGGATCTCTGTGCCATCAAGTGTTTCTGAGGCTGCATTTTTACAGTTTGAAAGCTACTATGTTATCTTTGTGCCGTGTATTTGAAAAATGTTTCCTAGAAAAAAACAAAACAAAACAAAACCAAAACCAAGGAAAAACACTATTTTCATTGCTGCCTTTTGTTTTACAGGACAATACAAGCATTCTTGAAGGTTATAGAAAAAGGTAGCAGAAGCATTTTCCCAGGGAGATTCACATAAACCTAATTTTTGAGAATGATGAGATTTGGAGAAAGTAGAAACATCCACAAGAAGGCCAGGCATAAGGCAGAGTAATGTAGAAATGCAAACATCAGGTTAGGCTTGCTACAAGGTCTCAAGGAAAAATGAAGAACACTGTTAAGCTTTACCTTTTGGTTCTGCTGCTACAGATTAACTATGTAGCTGCTACAGATTAACTATTTGCTAGGTTTCACCCATATGTGGCCAGACACCATTGGGCAGTATCACTTTGAGATACCTTGTAGTCAAATTCAGAGTCAAATATAGTGACATTCTCAGACCTGATTCAAGGGTTCATTACTCAGGCTCTGCCCAGGTAGTGATGAACTAGGCTAAAACAGTGCAAGCTCACAGGTACTAAATCAAAGAAAATAAAAAATCCTGTTCCTTTTTTTATTGTATTTTTATTTTTCCTTTTTTTTTTTTTTCCCACCAAAAAACCTATGTTGCTGGTTTTGTATAATGCATGGATCAGACCAATTTAAGAATTTTACAGACATGGTTCTTTACATAGAACCCAGATATTTGTGCTTATCTCTCTGGGGACAGTTCTGTACCCTCCCTTGCCTACTGCACTCCAGGGACTCTCAGCTCTCGGAGCTCTTCAATCAACACGTCTGGCTCTTGCAGAGTTGGTCAGCAGTAAGTATTTTAGCCACATCGGTTTTTAAACTCATGGGAGAAAAATGCTGACAGACATTTGACTAGTTGGATGTCACAGTGCTAACCCAAAAGATATACCCAGTCAAGCCACCTTTAATCTCTTTGTCTTCTTTCTTCAGCTATCTTTTCTTCTCCCTGAACCAAGACACTAACTATGCCCCTAGGTGAGCAGGTGGGGAGAGGTATGGGAAAAGTTTTAGCTCAGCTTGTTAATGATAAGCTGCTCAACTTGATGGCAGAATTCAGCAGGTTCTAATAATTATGATTGTAGTAACTGGACCATGTTTCATCAAAATTGTTTCCATCTAAGCTTCATAGAATACAACAACTAACCTAATTTCTAGAACAATATTAATTTTTCATATAGCACTTGGAAGAAAAGGGAAAGTGAGCAAAACTGTTCTTTTGCTTTCAAACAAGCCAATGATACATACAGTTTATTAAGCCACAATGAGGGCATAAATTGTCTTTTGATTTTGTCTACTTCCTTTTCATACATCTGTGGAAAGCAGGGAGTTGAATGTTCATAAGGAATTCTTTGCTTATCAAACAACAAAGTCTTCCATAAATAATGTCCAGTGAATGTCTTTTGATGGTCAAAAATTACACTAATAACAATGCAAATAAATGAGAAACAGATTATTTCAATTCTCATTGAAAATAAAGGACTAGATTAACGCAATGATGACATTGAAAACAATTGTGGGTGGATAAAAATCTCTGTTTACTTACATGAATTGTATTTTGGCCTAGAAGAAAATTATTGGGCAGTATTTTCAAGGTGTATTTAGTTCTTCCAAGTGCTCTATAAATGTTAGAATTCATATCCTAAAATGCTCTGAGATCCTTAATTTCCTACTCAGAATGATTCAAATTAGGAAGCTTCTTTAGAAGCAGACTATACAGACTTCTAAGAAAATAACTTGTTCTGTGGAAGTGAACATAAAGGCTAGCACTGGATGTCCAAAGTTCCAATCTCCCACAGCTCGTTAGGCCAGACTAAACGACTTTCTCCACTTGTTTTGCCATGATTTCAGTGATAATGGTTCTTATAATAGGGCTATTGCTGCGAGTTTCAGTTACTCATTTCGGTTGTTAAGAAACCCTGTCTTGAACATGAAAAAACAACAGCCTTCACCATGACCAATGACATTATAATTCATTATTAAGTGCTCAGTACCTAGATACCCATAGAATCATGGAATCATAGAATATTTGGGGTTGGAAGGGACCTTTAAAGGTCATCTATTCCAAACCCCCTGCAATGAGCAGGGACATCTTCAACTACATCAGGTTGCTCAGAGCCCTGTCCAACCTGACCTTGAATATTTCCAGGGATGGGGAAATTACAGCCTCTCTGGACAACCTGTTCCAGTGTCTCACCCCCTTCATTGTAAAAAATTTCTTCCTTATACCTATTCTGTCTTCACCATGACTCACAATGGTGTCCCATGTGCTAAGGATCAGCCAAACACAGTTGTTCAGTGGTGCAATTTGTTCCTAATGAATAGATGTGCTGCGAACAAAGTCACAATAAGTTACTCCTCCAGATTCAGCCATTTCATTGAGACCTTGCAACTTGCCCACATCTTAAAGAAACCCAGGAATAAACCAGAATGGGTGGCTGAACCATCTGCTGTTGAGCCTAGAGTAAGTTCTGAGCAACTGAGACTCTGAGTTCTCATTCAGAAAATGTTTACAACCCCATCCCTGCTGACAATACACTGAGTAACTCTGGAGTATCTGCACTGGCAAGGGCAATGGCACTCCAATCTTCAGCTGGGATTTTACTCACAAATATGAAGTTGGAAGTAAGAATTTGTAAAAATAAGGTGTCAAATACTGTGTCAAACAGAGAATTTTTGAGTATGCCTAGTAAAGAACAGTCACTTGGTTTTGACCAAGTTTTACTTTCATTCATTTCAACATTAAAGCAAGCAGTTCTCAAAAAATGTAAAAGCATACATATCAAACAAACCCCTCAAACTAAAACTGCAAAGTCTCAGAGAAATCTTTATATATCTGCTGTACTTAGTTTGCCATTTTTGTTCTTATTGCTTCCTCCCTTTAATTTCTTTTTTTGCTTTTGCTCTTCAAGTAGATTTCCATGCCCACACATTCTCTGCCCATCATTTACCACCTACCTTCCTACAATAATAATAAAGAGAAGATTTATGTCTGATTTTTAGAAATAATCATATTCATTTATTTCCAGTATAGAGTATAAAGAAAAATAAAGAGAAATGTGATTTTTTACTTTAATTTTTATTAAAAGAGTGTACTTTTATTTTGCCTTTTATTAGACCTTGAATATAATTTTGTTTTGCAGACTCTGGGGCTGTAACAGTGATTTTAAAGAACATCTTCTAAATAAGTTAAAATCATTTTATACACCAAAATGAAATGAGGAGATGAATCACATCTTCCATAGGTATAAATCTTCAAAATCCATTTCAGACCAATTGTCTTACACTGATCTGATGAGAAAGAGGTGGTGGGGAGGGTTTAATCCTTTTTTGCATCATTCTTCCCCTCTCCCACTACACTCTCATCCTGTTATCACCTTTTTGACTTGTAAGACTTAGAAATATTTTCAGGAAGTTTTCATAATGCTGATGGCACTTCCAATGGGTTAGAGGGGGCAGAGAGAAAGAGATTAACGAAGTAACTATATTTGTCTGCATTAGCTCCAAAAGCAATTAACTGCTGTAACAGGAGACCTAACAGATTGGTGCCTAGCAAGAGTATATATGACTAATGCTGTGTGACTGTATCAGGAAGAGCAGTTTGCCCACTAGAGAAGCTAACACATGTCTGTATAAGAAGTAATTCACTTTGAACTCACATTTTTAAGCTTGCAACTGCTCTCAACTCTTTTTTAGTTTTCTGCTTCCTTTTTTCCATAATTATTTTTGACAACTCCGTCCCTCCTACTCAGCCCGCTGCAAAGCAATGCAGTGGAAAAGCATTGCACTTACACCACAAAAATGAGTACTTGTATATTTTCTTGTCTGTCTAACCCATCTCCCCTTCCTCCTCCCCAGGAAGCCCCAGACCCAAGATACAAAAGCAGAATATCCAGTCTTCTAGAAAAGAACAACAGAACTCTCCTCCACTCCAGTAACAGCAGTGTCTGGCTTAATACTAAAGCATTTCTCAGTGTCTACCCACCCCCTCCACAGATTCTCCACAGTGTAAAATGACCACCCCAGACAGATCCATTCCTCCTTAGCAGTTACTTCAGACTGTAAGATTGGCTAACAGCAGTGTTACTTTGCAAGTGGTCCAACACAGGCCACATCCATGCCTAGTTTCCACCAGTACTCATTTCAATGTGATTGCTTCTAGATGTGGGGGTATCCGATACCCTGTTAACACTGACAAATGACCAGAGGACTTGAGAGTTTGTCCTTGTAGGTTTCCTGAAGGCTGGACCTCTGGTCCTTGAGGAGGAGGGAGGTGGATGGTGAGTGAACCCCTGCAGACTTTGAAGTCACACATTCAGAGGCAACACAAATGCAGCAGCTGTACATTAAACATATTTCACCCACCTCCTCAGAGGATTCCCTTAACCTGTTTCTGAAGTCACATATTTCATATCAGTTTTACATTACCTTTCTGGAAGACAGGCTTGGAAAACAGATCCTACCTAGCCGAGGCTGAAGGAAATTACACAACACCTCTTCCTCTGCTTCCCTTTCAGTAATATTATCCAATATTTTGAAGCCTCCAGTTGCAGCAGCAGAAAGACACCTGAGGCAAAGCTTTAGCTACTGATGATTAGTTTTTCCTCTCATACAGCTAATAGGTTTCTCACATGTTTAATTGTATTTAAAAAAAAATAATTAGTACAGGACAGCTGCTACAGAAACCTGACACGTATTAAGGGAGTGTAGGCATTGATAAGCAATACAAAGAATGAAGACCAATTGCTTTGAGAACAACTGATGAGATCATTCACTTATAAAATAGCAGGCTTGACAGCAATGATCAGGTGTCCCTGAACTAGTTCCTGAAGTGTAACCATGCCATGTAATTAATATCATCCCCCAGTGAGGCTAACGTTTCTGTTCAAGTCGCATTTCCTTATGCAATCAGTGAGTTTTTCCGCAGGCTCAAGGCACAACGATGCAGAACAACAGGGAGTGCAGTGCTGCTACTATACAGGCTGCATTGTCTGCAGAAACACGCTGGTAGTGGAAAAGGCAACAAAAAGACTGCTGGAGGGTCACTTGGAAATAAAAAATAAATAAAATTAAAATGCCAGAGCTGTAGCACTGGATATGCTAGCTATTACAGCTTGGCTCAGGGAACAGAGAACTTTCCAGGGCCATTTCCAGCCTTTGCAGGAGAATGTGCTCTCTGGAACACAGAACAGACTGCGCTGAGTGGGCTTGCCGTGCCCTGTCACACTATTCATGGCAATCCTGCCTGTTTTATCCTCTGTTTTTTCTGAAGGGAAGGGTAAAAAGAAGCGTCCCAAGCAGCTCTTCCAAAATATAGAAAATGCCAACCAAAACCAGCAAAAGTAATTAAAACCTAAGGCCAGCTTAAAAAACATGTTGGAAGTCATACAGCCCCAGTCTTCAAAGACTTGCTTTTTTCTGGAGAGGGGTGGAGAAGAGAGCTTTGATTTAAACACCACCACCACAATGGATCATTTGATCTTTCGGTTCCTCCTGTTTTATTTTAATTAATGTTTCTAAGTACTGATTTAAAGGCAATCCAGCTTTATTAAAGGTTCATTGCAGGATTAAGAGAGATTTGAAAACAAGCCCAATACAGTCAGCAGAGACAAGTTCAAAATGGCCACTCAGCAAATAAAAAGCATATCATGCTGGTAGTGTTTTGAGTGATCAGCCAATAAAATCAGGCAGCATTTCTAAACACTGTTGGTTGGAATTTTTTTTTTTTCTCCCTCTGGCAGTGAAAATCTTTTCAACTCCCAGTTAATACGCCTTTGTGCCACTTGTGAAACACTCCTTTTCATTTTTTTTAAGAGAACATTCATTCATTTAAGGTTAGCGTTAAACAGGATTTTACATGTGTGTGCATCTGCACAGTCATTACCCAAGTTAAGTGCAGCATATATCAGCAACCTTGTACCATTTGATCCCATTCTTTTGCCAAATTTGCAGGCTCACAAACATCAAGATCTCCCAGTTGAACAGGGTGCCAAGGCTCTAACATAATACAGACCGTGCATTCCTCTCTACATGCAGCACGTACAGGACACAGAAGGAGCGGGGCTTGTGAAGACAATGAGCTTATTTTAAATCTTGCAGAAGCAGTAACCCTCCTAACTCTCCCAGATAGGTTGTGTCCAGCTGACAGCCTGCCTTGGGGGTATTAGGACTGTGTCTAGGTACTTCTTAGTATTTAATATGGATTAGGCATCAACATACTTATTTCACACTCAATTAAAAATGCAGAAAATCTGAGATCCTTTATGAAAAAGACATGAATTTTGCAGGTTTTGGAGAAGACGAGGGAGAGGCACACTAAAACTTCACATGAGGTGTAACATCTTGGAAAACACGATTCTTTCTTGCAGAAAGCTTTCCATACCTTCTGCAGTGGCCAGGTGGAAAAAGGGGAACCATCCTGTGAAAGATCTGGATCCAGTCATGAGGGAGCCAGGGTATTTAACAGGAAGGAACGTGTAGCAGAACAGCGTGGGCATTGGTGCTGCTGTACAGCAGGTCCAGGAGCAGCCAGCGGCATCATTCTGCCGCTTCATTCGGCACAGCTAGTTCCCTCTCGTTCAAACAGACAACAGTTCACAGCTGCAGACGTCTTACCCTAATTCACTCTCTCCCCTGAGAGAGTGTCTACAGAGGGTATCAGGAGGCCTCCTTGCTGCTACGAAAGCAAGACGGTACTTACAGAAATGCATTTCAATTCTGAGTCTTGCAGACATGCTTTGGTTACTTTTGTCCACTTAATGAGATAATGGTCTAGGACCCAGCTGGTGTAAGTCAGCACAGAAGCAATGAGCCTAAGGAAACAGTGCCAATTTACCTCAGTGAGGATCTGGCCCAAGGGATACATAATGGATGGAGATGTCTAGTCAAGAAAAGGTTAGAAGAGCTCAAAATGTCTGCATTTATCCCTCACTTTCACAGTTCAGACAGCTTCTGCCAAATGGTATGAGCAGCTGGACATCTTTCTCAAATCCATATTTAATTCCCTAAAGCTGCATTGAAATGAGGAATCCTGCCCACAAAACAGATCAATATCTTGCACTGCTTTAACTTCAGATTGTAATGAACAAGGAAGATCATGCTGTAGTTGAGGATGAAATCAAATAAAGTTACAGAATCTCTAGGCTGAGGCAACCAAGAAAATAAGCGTTTTAAAACTTTTTCTCAGTTTATTGCCTATAATGTAAACAAATTTATCCCCAATTATTACACCTTTTTTCATTCAGAAAAGGGGTGAGCAATAGAAAAAATATTAATTACAGTCTGAGAATTTAAAGAATTGTGCAAATTAAACGAGAACATTATGAGTTATTGTCATTCATTATACTACCATCAATAGACAGAAATAATATCTGTTTTGAGGTCTCAAGTTGAATTTTCACTACTCTTAAAAAACCCATTGTAAAGGCATGCCTCACTGAATTTGCCTACAGCCTTGATCAAAACCAATGTGAAACCCTCAGTTTTCACAGGACTAAAACCCCAAATAACACAGCTGTTCAAAGACGAGATGATAGGAATCTCACTTTTTCTCTGTGACCCTTTCAAAGCTTGAAAATGGTACCTATCCTCTTAAAAAACACACTAGTTCATCTGTTGTGGAAACATGGGAAAATATTCTTTCAGAAAAAGAGGCTCAGATTCTCAATCAGATGCAACTACACTGCTATTTTCTGCAACGAAACAACTGTCATTTTGAATCCCACCAGTAAATAAACTGAAGGTGCTTTCTTCTAAGAAATAACTCTTACTAAAGCACACAATATATAGCGTATGCATACCTTATATAGAGTACACATTAGATCAGAATATGCTTGGCTGTGCCTTTCAGAACTTGTATTTGTCTGCTATACAAGAGATTCCTAGGACTGCCAGAGTTGGTGTGGTTTTGAAAGGTAAAACTGCCTAACCATCAGGGAATGAGAAGCCAGAGTACCTGCTTGACACAGTTTCAAGGACAATGTGCATGCTCTATTCCAAATTAAACTTCAAAAGAATCCCATAATCAAACAAACTCACCAAGGACAGCACAAGAGGCTGCTTTGCAGGGACAGAGGGAAAAAGAAATGGGAAATAATATAGTCAACCCTCAATGTCAAAAGCATCCAGACTGAGAAAGGAAGTTTAAAGTAAGGAATCCAAGTGTGTTACAAGATGAAGCAGACTTCTCGGGTGGTTTTTAATTAATTGCATAAGCAAAAATGTTATACACCTCCTGCTGCAGATTGACCAACCAGCTGTTCCTCTAAAAGCTTCCTTCACAATTTAGAAAATTCTTGCATGAGAAATTGTGAATCCTAGTTATCAAAGTCTAAACAATTCATATATTTATAGTCAGATTTTCATATTTTTGTTGCTAGAAAAGCTTTTTGACTCAACAGTTCTTATTTTATTTATCCTGCCTGGATATGCAATTAACAAGTCCAGACCCCAGTCATACTTTGTACAGTAACACTCATTTCACAGGATGCAAATTCTGCTGTTAATACTGAATCAATGGATTATGTTTTCTAATCAATATGAGCATAAGGTTGAAAGTTTGGTCTTTCTAATTTTGAGGGAAGGCATGGAGCTGATAATAGAAGATAGGAACTACAATGTATGTTGTAATAAGGAGAACAGGACAGGAGAACAGGAATAAGCAGAGACATAGCAAGGAAGGAGCAAAAGGGCTCAGGCCAGGAAATGAAGTAGCTAGGAGAAATGAAGCAGAGCTGGGCACCACAACAGCGAAGTCTTCTGCTGAGTTGTAAAATTACTGTTGAGCAGTAACTGCAAATTGTGCAGATCTCCCATCTCTGGTGACTGTTCAAACTAACATTAAACAGTGTTTCAGTTACCATGAGTGGGAAACAGCCTCTCTGGAGGATCCAGCCTTGCCAGGTAAGGATGATTCCCTATGAATGCATTTCGGAAAAAAAGGAAAAAAAAAACCAAAACAAAACCACAACATATAGAGAGCACCATCAGAGCAACTGCATCCAAAAGCTATTTTGTATGCTACTTGAGGCCATCAAAATCCAATCTAGAGGGGTGCTGAGTATGCCCTGTGCACATCTGAGGTCAGTGGGAGCATGCCTAAGTGTATTAGCCTTTCAAACCTAAGCAAGCCTGTCAAACCAGATAAAACAAAACCAAAAGTCTGAAAACTGCCCCTTCAAAAGGAGGAAGTGTGGGTGGGGGTCAGGTGTCTTTGATGCAGGCCAGATACAGCACAGGAATGTGTAATATCCTGCTTCCTTCAACACCAGAAAAATCAAAGAGCTAGAGATCATCTCTGCTCACAGCTCCAAACCTTCCAGCCAACGAGCTCTCCACTGAGGGGACCTCTCCAAGCACCTGGCTGTGCCTGTCTTTCTGCGTGTCAGCCTGTCTTTTTTTTTCATTTTTCCTTGCTTTTTTTTTTTTTTTGTTATGCTGTTGTTCTTTACTCTTTCTAACTTCATATTTCACCACCCAAATAGCCTTGTCCCTTAGTCCACACTGCGCAAAGTTCTGAAAGTCCTTGGGCATATCTTTGGAGACCAATGCCATGCCATAAAGCAATTTAAGTTCTTGTGCTCAGGGCAATATTTAGATTTACCCACTTCTGTGCAGCTAGGACTTGATGCTGATGTGGGTGGGGATGTAGAGGGTGCTTAGAAAGCACTTGCACAGCCTTTTCCTATGTCATGGTCCCCAAAGCCCAGGCTGCAGGGTACTAAGGAAGGACTGCAATTCCCTCAGAACCCCAGCAAGCTGCCGCTGCAACTGGCGTGGAGCTCTGACGAACTCTAACTGCTTTCAAAACAGTCACCCAGGTTGCCTGGATATATGTACACACATACACACACATATAATCCTGAGTGTTCTGTGGCTTAATACTATACCTGCAAAATGACAGACATACACCTCATCCAAAGGTTGTGGGACAGGAACTTAATTAATATTTGTGCAATACACAGAAATGTAATTAGCAGCAGATCCCACACAGAAATTAGTGATCATTTACTCAGAACAGGCTTGGCTCTGAATGTACACAAGCAAGCAGCATTAAACAGTGAAGGCTAGTGATAAAGGAGAATAAATATGGTCATTTCCTCACCATCTCTTACGCTGAGGTAAAAATCAGAAAGGGAAAATAATAAGAGATTATTAATTCAAATTTCTGTTATATCATTATTGTGCAGGGATCAACTCTGGACTGAATAGAGACTTTGTTCTTAAATTTTTTGGCTTCCAAACTATTTTTATTTTGCAGATATGACTTTATATAAAATACAAATAATACTTACACAATATATTTTGCAAATTCAGTGAATTACTAATAGGATAAGATGTATGTCACCACCCAGCCTATCAACTAGTAATCCAAAACTTGCAGACACCCTTTAGCAGGAAAGCTCTACTATTGCCAGATAGGCATATTCTATTTTCATGCAATCCTATATTTGTATAATTAAGACTGAATGAAACCAAACATTTGGTAATCTCAAGAGCAATACAAGAGTTCAATGAAGATTAGAAACAGCAAGAAAATATCAGTGTCTGAGGGAGAAATTAGGGGAGAACACTGTGGGGGGGTAGAGGGGAGGGGGGTTGGAGAGAGGGGAGGAGATACAAAGCAGCAAACAAGCAAACCAGAAAGTCAATTATTTCTCATTTGTCTTTGCCAGTTGTATGTTAGCTCTAATGAGAGCAGCAGCTAAGTAGCCCTGACAGCCCTCCAGGTTGGAGATGGATACGATGACAAGTAATGTGGGGAACAGAGCACTGCTGCTGCTGTTACATCTGTTTTTAAAAGTGACATCACACTCCCTTCAGAGCTAACTAACCAAGCAGTTTTCACAACTGTTAACAGGACGCACTTGGTATTAATGAACTCAAGGTGGTGGGAAGAATCAGATCCAAATTCATCCAGTTTAACAGCCTGATTTATTTTATTTTTTCCCTTAAGCTTTTGTTGTCCATACCTCACGATAAAGTGTGCTCTATTGTACATTAAGTCCAGGACATTGAAAAGGATAGAAAACAACAGCAGTCTCATTATATCCCAAAAATATTACAAGATTAAATAACTTTGGCCTTTATAAAAGATACTAAAAATATAAAAAAATACGAAGGACAAACAGCTCAGTATGCCTGTCACTAGTAGTGTGTTATGCCATAACAAAGAAATCAGCAAACTGGAAATTCCTCCTGCTGTGCACAAATGAAGCCAGAAATGACTGTCACCACTGCTTGTACAGACAACATCAACATCTATGAGATACTTCACAAGCCAGGTATGTTTGGTAGCCCTGGACTACAGAGCCTGAGTAGCACATTCTGACGATTCATCAGCACGCTTAGGCACGAGGTAGTTTCACTTCCATTCTGGAATGAATGTTTACAGACTTTCTGTAAACACTGGAGGGTCTGAGGTAGCCAATGGGGAAAAAAAACTTTCTTTGAAGTTCCAGACAGAAAAAGGCTGAATGCCACCGATTGATTTAGTGCCAAAGACAGTGAGGAAATCACCATTTTTATTATCCTTTTTTCCCCACCAGTTCTTCATGTTTTACCCCATGCTTTATAGAGTCAGAATGCTGCTTTTCTGGATAACATTTCTACAACATCCTAATCTGCACCTTTGTGTGAACAACCGTTATTGATATAACTGCAAAATTACACAGTCTGTTTTTATTAGGCATCAGGCATGATAACTATTATTAAACAAAATTTATTGCCTTCCCGCAGAGCTGCTCCAAGTAAAATCATTCATCTGTCATTTTATCTGATTTTTTAAAATGCAACAGCAAGCTATATATTTTGTACAGAACACACAAAAAGTCAAACACAAAATTTGGACTACTGACCAGAAACTTGTATTGCAGTAGTAGCCACTGTGTGATTTAGTGTCAGGTGAAAATCTGGATGGGAAATTTCAAAGACTTTTTCCTTGACCTAATTAGAAAGTAGACAGTTTTCACCAGTTGACAAGATTGCTACCTGAATGAATCCCAAACAGAACCAAAGGAATGGCTGATTGTGGAAACAAATGGAGGGACCGCCACTTTTTGTAAGCAACTCGGAGCATGTGTCTTAAATAATGACAACAGAAGAAGCTACAAAGGAACAAGCCAATAAAATAACCAGTAAGAAATGAGCAAGATTAAGAATATATTCACTTCAAAATTATAAAGGAACTCAAGTAAACAGCTGAAAAAATATGTAGTTTGTGATCTGTCTTTTATTAGCTCTTGCATCTGTGGACTGAGAGGTAGAAAATGGGGTGTCAGTTTTTAAAAGAAATTCCACAAGGGAACTACAAGCTTCTAACCCTTGACATATCTGTCCTGGGAAAACTACTAGAAAATATAATACAGACCAGAATTAGTGGACAGGTGCATAAAGATTATATATTTGGGAAATACATAACAAGAGTTTGTCCATAGACCTGCCTGGGAAACATGTGGGAGTTCCTCACAGGGTCAACAAGTATATTCTGCTGATATAAACTGCCTGGCTTTCCAAAGGTTTTGATTTTTTTGTCAAGAAGTAACCCTCCAGTACCTTTTCAGGAAACTAATTAGTCGTGGCATTGCATGGCAAATACTTGGTTAAAAGGAAACAGAGAACAGGGTGAAAATAGAACAGAACAAGATCATCAAAATCAAGACAAATCTGTGTTGGGAACAAGTGCTGTTCAGTAGAGCAATGATCAACATGGAAAATACACGAGCAGCAAGTTGAGAAGTCTGATGATGATAGGAACTGATGCTGAGTAGGAACAGGTGAGAATGGTGGTGAAAAATTGCAGAGATACTTTGCACACTGTATAATGAAAAGGCAGATAACGTTCAGTAGATTAATATAAAGAAATATACAATGGGAAGAACAATCCTAACTTCATATACAAAATCATGGGCTCTGAGCTGTCCACTAGCACTCAGGAGAAAGCCAATGGGACTTGCAATAGAT
Source organism: Eurypyga helias (assembly GCF_000690775.1). Lineage (NCBI taxonomy): Eukaryota > Metazoa > Chordata > Aves > Eurypygiformes > Eurypygidae > Eurypyga > Eurypyga helias. The sequence goes on along the minus strand of NW_010262228.1, from coordinate 13,892 downwards.
GAAGTGTTCATGATTATTAGGAATGAAATTGCAAACTAAACAGAGAATATTCTCATGGCACCTTAAGGAATCAGGGTTCCCTATGTATTAACTGTGTAATTCTGTCTCCCCATTTTAAAAAGGACACGGCAGAACTAGAATAAATTCATGAAAAGCATAATTAGAATTGTGAAGCAGCTTCAATAGAGGTGATGACTAAATGGAGAAATTTGGCTCAGAAGCAATCCTGGGGAATTAGGATAAGGGTCTCTAAAACTATAGCCTGTAAGTATAAGACACATAGAGATCAATCATTCATATTCTCTTTTAACTTAAGAACTAAATGTCATTGAAAAGCCTTGAAGGAACAGGCTTCAAAACAGAGGTAGTGCTTCATTTAGGTGTTGATAACTAGTGAAATTCCTTGACAGAGAAATTTGTGGACCCAAAGTTTACTTGTTTTGAAGAGAATATTAGTCAAGTTCATGCAAGGAAAAGTCCAGAAACTACATCTATCTCTTGTTTTTTCCGGGATATTCACAGAGTAAGAGTCCCTTTCTCCCACCTCTGTTAAGCAACCTGGTAATAGATTTGTCTGAGAAGTCACCCCAGAGACCAGCACTAGCCAAAAACACGTATCTTTATTGAGCAGCAGCAAAGTAGAGAGATTTTGATATATAATGGTCTAGGACTGAGTCAAGGACATTAGAAATCTGGATTTATGATAAAATAAGTGGGAAAAATTAATGACCTCTGGGGATACTACAATTTTCTGAGGTCAAGGGGAGATCAGACAAGTTCCTGCAGAAGTACCACTATATGTTTGTCCTGTCCTTATATTCTTTGCAGTAGACATCGAATACTGGCGATAGCAAACTGAGTTTGAGGCAACCTTGGCCTGACCTGCTAACAGAATTTTTTTTGATGTGACCTGTGTTTTTATGGCATCATGCAAAACAAGCAGTGTCAGGGCTCAAAGCACATCCCCATGCTCATGAGAACTGGGTTGCCTGGAATCAGGGCCAGCTTAGAGGGAGCACAGATGCTGACTTTGAAAGCTGCTGTGAAGTAAACTAGAAGTCTCAGCAGGCACTGCTCCTCCTTCCCTTGGGAGCTGCTTTTAGCTATGACCGTTGTCCTTGTCCTCTGCCTGAGCTATGTTACAGTTGTGTTAGAGCCATGCCCACACCTGGCTACGTACCCCATTGATCAGCCCTCCTGACCCTGACACACAGACTGACTGCCCAGTGTACCCCAGGGCTTGTCTTGTCACCATGACTTCACCTGGTGATCATCAGCTCCCCACTGTTCCTTGTCCTCAGCCCCTGTGCTGCTCTGCTTAGCTTGTTGGGGCATGGTGGGACTTCACCCAGCCAAGGACAGCACAGTCCTGCCAGCCTGTGGGCATCTACCCTGGCAGGGTGCACTCATGAATCTACCATGACCTGCCCATACCCCATGGCCCTGACACAGAACAGTAATGCGGAAGTTTGATCAGTATCTCTGCTAATATCCACCCTGGATCAGAAGGACACATCAATAAAACATGAGGAGTCTGAACAGCCAGGATGCCTGTGACAGCATCTTTTGTCTTTAAAAGAAAAAGTATCCCCTAGCACATTATCATAATTCAGAAGAGCTTCATTTCTATAGAGCTTTCTAGTGTGAAATTCTATTGATTGCATAATACAACATTTCCTTTTCGAATTGGCAGCTGAAATATATAAAGCCCATTGTCACAGGAGACCTTTGTCCAAAGTTAGTATACAGGAAAAGTGGAAAAGGCAGATAAATACAGTGTGTTCTCTTCTTCGCTGTGTTTTTAGAACAATGTTCCTCATTCCTGTCTCTGCAAGAAGCACTGTGAGATATAACTCATAATGTCTGCTCTAGTAGGACAGCAAAATTGCAAAGCTCTAGCTCTGAAGACAAGTGTAAAGTACATTGAAAGCCAAGAAAAAAAAAGGGGGGAAAAAAAGCCCTCAACTGACATTTTATTTACTCTTTGGTTCATTGCAGTAGATATTCACCTAAATAATATACTGCATTAAATTTTAAATTACTACAGTTTTGAAAATGTTTGGTCCTTCATTCTGGTTTGTATACCTGTGGATTTTTTTTGATTTTACCATAGTCATGAAGATTAGAATTTTCCTATTTAGTTTTAACATGGGAATCTTAACTCATTTAGTCAGCTGATTACAGGAACTGAGGTTTTAAAAGTACATTAAACACTGAAAAATCAGCAATAAAGCTCTGAGAGTTGGAAACAGTTACCAATGCAAGGACTTTTCTTTTTAGCTCTTGGAGTTTTACAGTTCTGAATCAATACTGTTCAATGATGGAAAATGTAGAAGTCTTCTGATACTTCCCCCCACAACCTCTCCTCTTAAAAATAGATTTTTTATAAAATAAGTCAAAACAACAAAAATAACTATAGCCTTTATGCAGGATACCAGTTACATGGGCATGTACTTTACTCCTGATCAGACTCATGACCTATTGACTTCAGTGTGTGAAAAAAATTAGGTTTTTTTCTGCCTTGATAAACCATGCTGTTAGCATTGAATCAATGAGCCTAGAGTTCAAGAAGATTTTCCTTTACAACCAATTTAAAACATTAATTCTGTGAAGTCAAGTCTACATATATTATAAAAATTAAAAGTTAAAATTAAAAATAGAACATGACACGTGAAATAGAATAGAAATAGACACGTGTCTTCTGTATTCAAGGAAAGAAAAGAGTGACTATAAGGAAGAGAAATGGAGAAAAAAATGTTCAGGATAGGCTTATTTTTAATATCCTGTAGTGTATACTAGAATGAATTTCACATGAATTCCATCAAAACCAGTATGAGATTTCAGGTAACAATTTCTGAAATAAATCTGTGTATGCAATTATGGTAGATTACATGAAAGGGAAAACTAAGACTTCTATTAGTAGATCTTGCTCTCTTTCAGGCATCAGATACTCAGGCCAGAGCTCAGACATGTCTGGGCTCTGGAAAAGCCAGTGCTGATAACCCAGATGATGAACACAACCTTCTTTCCATCTACATTTAGATGCGATTTAACCTGTATGAGCAATATTTTTGTGGAAGGAAGGCCTTCTCTCTTATGTTACTAGTTGATACTTGGCTCTTTCCTTCATCCTGCCTCGAGTTGAAATGAGAAATATAGGCTCAACCTGTTGTGAGCATACCCGTGAAAGGTATTTAACAACTATGATTACCTCATCATCTCCTTGCAAGGAGAAATTCAGATACCTGGCTTCCCATTTAAAATGCCACAACCTAAAAATTATGCCCTCCAATAGCCTCTCTCTCTCTCTGCTAAACCCCATATTAATAAGATTGAAGGTTTCCTTCTAAAGAAGCCCTGGAGCATTTTGGCTGATTTACATAGGCACTAATTTCTTCACATGTAACAGACATACTATAGTAATCAATCCACTAAGGGAGAAAAATTAAATATTCCCCCAAGAATTCAAGTTCTAAAGGATTCCAGCAGTTTCTGAATTTAATTGCCGACAAGTTTAGATATGCTGGGAGATTCCAGGGATGGTTTTACGCACTTTCCTTTGAACCTCTTGTCAGACTTTCTCACAGTTCTTCATAAATGAAGGCCCTGATTGTTTAGATTAAATTGGAACATCGTGTTTATGTCCATACAGCGCAGTACTAAACATAAACAAAGTCATAGGAAAATTCTTGGTATGAGAAAAGACATCAGATCTCCAATGTAACTCTGTTGTATCACAGAGCACATAAATTCTCTTAAAATCCAGAAACAATACTGCTATTTAAATCCAAACAAATTACTGTGATGTAAAAGTCATATAGACTTATTGTCAATAAACCAAGTGAGCCCTGATTCTTTCCACTGAGTATTCAGGCAACTTATTGTGGTACAAAGAGGTTCAATGCTATCCCAAAAGTCAAGGTCCCTACTCAGGCTCAGCTGAACACTGCAGAGTGCTGAACAAACTTGCACAAAGTTAGATATATCAGCTCATGCTTCAGTCAGGGAATGCTTGTGTGTACACAGGACCTTTGAATTTGAAATCAGAGTTCCCATCCACACCGAGTTGGTGGACAGGCTGTTTCCCTTTTAGTTGCAACCTTTCTCGGCAGCTCCTGGCTTTTGAGCACTGTAGCCTGAAGTCAAATAAGCTGTTCAAAGGCAATGTAGCTGCACGTTCATGTTCAGCTACAAAGGTCACATGCTCAGGATGCAGAGATCCAAGAAAAGGGCTGAACAAGAGGTTGGTGGTTGGAAGGTATTGAAAATATTTTGCCTTTATACTCATGTCAGAATAGTCTCAGGAAAGCTACTTACCTTTTTTCACTGTTAAAAACAATTCATGAGGGAACACACGAAATTTCTTAAAATTAAAAAATAGTATTATTAAATAATTCTCTTTCACACACAATACTGAATATTTCTCTCAAATCTTCCCAATGTTTTTATAAAGCAGTCACCTTGTTTTTCTTTTGCTTATATTCAAGTAAAAATAATAAGCAGCAGAAAATCACAGCTAAACAGATAGTCAACTGCAAAAATCTAAAAATCATTTCCCAATCCTCCCTCCATCAGTCCTTCCATTCTTACTACAGCTGTGGTCCACATACCACTAGTAATGACATTTGTGATCACACTTTATAATTTGAAACTCCAAGAAGTTGCAATGACACTCAGGAGTGTCAAGTGTTTATGCTAGATACTTGTTAACTTCCCGTAACTGGTTAAGAAATGGTCGGCAATCACATTATTACCTGGGAGATACTGAAAATACTAGGAATGAGAGTAAACATTTGCATAGCGTTATAATAGGAGGATTTAAAGGTGTTACCCTCTGCTAATGCCTGTAATGACTTTTTTATTGTAATGGGCAGGAGGTCTAAATGGATGTCTTTCAATGTCATTTAATAGGGACTGAACCAAGCCTTAATTAACCAAGCACTTTCAAGTTTGAAGAAACAATGAAGCATACAGGCACACACCCTAAAAGAAACTAAAACACATGACAATATTTTGGGGTATTTTTCAGATGCTTGAGATACTTACTATGAGGTCATTATGAGGAAACAAACAAGAACTGACCACAAAAGGAATTGTGTTGCAAGAGTGAAACTTTAATGTTTTGCATTACCTACATTCTCATGTGGTCATGAGAACTCATAAGTCATTGCTGTACCTCCGAAGACCTATATTTTCTGCCTGTGACACTGTGTTTTAGCCTTGAACCACAAATAAGCCCCATGAATCTATCTGGAAGCACTGGAAGCATGCTCACGCATGTGCAAGCATGCTTTGAATTTAATGAGCAGTGAAAAATTAAGTGACAATGATGATGCTTCAACACAGTTTATAAATTAGCATTGGGGAAAGTACATGCACTGTAGAGGCAGTTCTATACCATTATTTGAAACAAAATTAAACAGCTATCAGTATGTACTTCCCCATATAAAAATACCTCATTTGACAGCTCTACCTAATGTTGTGTAAAAACACCATATTTAGAAAATAACACACAGCAGAGAACTAATCTGCAGAGGCAGCTGCTCTCAGGAGCTAACTTTAGATGCAGAAGGCAAATCTTTCAGCTAGAGCTTACCTTGCACCAGAACTCATTCTCTGTTGACTAGAAATGAAGTTTTTATAGGTTTCAAAACTTTTTGTGAAGCTGAACTGCCTTCAACAAGGAGACCCGAGCAGAAGAGTAGAATTGAATTTCATGTAAAACCTCCATTTCACCAGTCAGTGCTAGCTGTCTGGGTCCTCAAACGCATGCTAAGAAAATATGTTTAATTTTTTAACACCATTAAAATTCAACCAGCATATGGTGCGACCTCTTTTTACCGTGCTGTGCTGATGATCCAAAAAAGGTAGCAGCTTCTCCCCACAGATCCTCATCGTATAGGTTGCTTGGCTAGGCTTGAGGCTACCTGGTGCCCTCTTAAGAAAGGGTCATTGAACAGGAATTATCATCATGTGGATAGAACCAGACCAGAAGATGAAATACCTTAGCTTGAAATACATTAATTTTCTATAGAGGACATATAAAATTAAGGGAAGCAGCATTCCATTGAGGTAGAAGGGGACAAATACTAAAGAAAAAAAACCATTTTTTAAGGATGTCTTTTAAAGAACTGGAGAATGGAAGGGAAAAATAACTGTAGAGATGGAAAAATGCACAGTAAAATGAAAGAGTTAACAAAAATATTGGAAATACAGAACTAGGAATGCATTTCCTACTGGGGGTAGCTGGGGAGGATATTATCCTAATTCAGAGAAACATGGTTATGTTCCCTTTCCCCTTCTTCAACCTAGCAATAAAATGAACCACTGAACATTTGCACTGTACTCGTACGTAAATAGAGAAAACCGAAATGAAAAATAAAGGAACCAACAAGTATATACTGTAGAGGAAATCCAAATTACCATGTCTAGGTGGTTCAGCATACATAAGAAATAATGAGTTAGGTAGAATTGTTTCCACAAGCAATAGAGTTTGGAACTCAGCATGATCCCAGTTTTGAAGTTACAACTGGGAGACCTCATCCTTTCATTGTAACCTACACTCAGCAACAATTTTCTTTAGAAGAGGTCTTCTGATGAACTGCTAAAGAGGGGAAACTAGAGAAAAACTGAGTAGACACCAGACTAAAAAATGGTGAAGTGGAATTTTATTCCAAAACCTCTATACCCAGGGGTATATAAAAAAAAAATAATGTGTTGGATGAAAGTGAGGTGGAACTCACCAGTAGGCATGTACTACAGGAGACCTCAGCTAAAGAAATGGGAATGGGTATGCAATGACTACAGAAAGAGGGGTGTTTGTACACACATCAACAGACAGCTTCCTTGTGCAAAACAAAAGCAAGTAACAGAGACAGGAAGGAAATCACATTGAGTAATAGCCAAAATGCAGTTTAAGATCTGGGTAAATGTCAAGGTAGGGGACAGAAAGTGGGGAGAGCTCACATGTAGTGTTAAAAATCAATTCTTCAATCAAACAAAACAATGTGAGAAAGGAAAAAAGAGAGATGAAAGGGCAAGTACATTGAACAAGTGTGTTACTCCCAAAAGAAGTAATTCCCACCTGTAAAAAGGAAACCCAGAGTCCTAGCAATGCTGGTGGGTACAAATAACAAACTGCAAACACTAGCTGAAGGAGGTAAAGTGTAACATGATAAAGAAAACACAAGGCACAGGAAGAATATTTAGAGTAAATAGTGGTCAGGTGGAGAAAGCACTCTCAGATGAAAAATCTCTTCATCTTTCGTTTCCCAGATGGATGACCAAAAACATTAGAACAGAGGAGGAATAAGAGACACTACCAAATACTCTTTCTGCCATTTTCACTTAAGGTAATGAAGACTGAAGGTAAATAAATTACTGGCAGATGCAGTAATTAATGCAAGCAGGAAAATTATTTTTAAAAGAACATAAATAATATTAGAAGGAAGCAGGCTGTGTGAAGCTCCTCAGGTGTCAGAGTGCAGCAGATTCATGAATTTCCTGGCTTCCTTTTTATCAATGATTACACAGTACTATTTTAAAGCTTTGCTGGGTATCTCTTCCAGTCCTGAAACTCTTTTGCATACAGAATTTGTCAGCCCCAAAAAACCACCACCTCTCATAAGAAACTGGTTTTGTTTCCATGATCATAACAACGAAGCCTCATTGCAAGATGAGAGAAGGACAAACCAGTAACTATCAAGTGAACATTTATCACCTGACCATAGTGGCTAAGGTGCTACCCTCAGTAATAAACAAGACAGAAAGAAACAGTCATTTCTACAAGATCAGGCTATGCTTGATGCACAGAACCATCATCCAAAGCAATTGCTTGAGTGTCATATGCTCAATGTATCTTTCTGAATCTGTATCTTTGTCCAATATATAGCTGCTTCCATGGTCGAGCAAAATCTAAATTGGAAAAGAAGAGTTAAAAGGGATATACTGGAAATAAATCAAAACTTAAAATGGAGAGAGAAGACCATTTGTAATAGATCTGCCTTTCAGACTTTCAGTGTCCAGCTTTCAGCCCTTGTCAGAAGGTGAAACACACTGAAAAATCCTATTCAGGCTCATTCATACCTTCTTCAGCCAATATATTCATGAAGAACAGAAGGCCAATTTATGTTGCTCACGAGTAACCATAGTTGGTATCAGAACCAGAATATACAATGCCTTTTGAGGTCTAACTCATTCAAGGCCATGATCTATGACAATGAACTCTTTGGATTAACAGGGTATGTTAGGTTGTTGACTTGGTATAGCTAAGGTTTCATCCTTCATACACAGAGATATGTACAGTATAGCATTTTTACCCCTAATTCTCATTTCACTAGGTGATCAAAATGGTGTCCCTGTGATGATCCACTGGGTAACCCACTAGGTTTGCAAACGGTAAAGAAAGTTTAACAAAAGGAGTCTGACAGTTTTCACACTGACTTCAGAACTGATAAAGGAGCTTGCCAACCTGAGGTGAACATTTGGACTATCAACCCATCTGACATAAATTAGGAGCTCTGACAGTTGAGAGAAAGTTCATCAAGAAGTTGAAAACTGTCCTTTTCAAAATGTTTGGAGCTTAAGTGGAACAAACCCCTTGTTTTCTGGTACAGGAATTTATATATATGCTTTTTTCTTTATAACTATAAGCATGTAAATTGCCTAAGAACCCAGTAGATGATTAATTTGGGTTTTGAGGCTTCCAAGAAAAACCTAGTGACAAGGATAATGTTAAATGTTTTCTTTCTTTTCTCCCTGAAATTACTATAGGAAGAGTTTTAGGGCTTTTAAACCTAAAAATCCCTTTAGTTTTGGAAGGACAATCTGCCTGCATGTCCATTTTTGAAAACTCTTATCGAGACCTGTGAAGAAGACCGCATAGACTACTACCTCCACCTTTGAAAGAATAAGAGGGAGTTAAAAAGAAATTGCTCAGAAAAATCCTACTGTGAAGCTCAGATGGCATGTGGTCATGTTCACAAGCTTGCTTGCTTACACAGATTTCCTCAGTGAAGAAATCAGATTGAGCCTCACCATAGGTTTCCTAGCATGATGCATTTCCATGTTTTGAGAAGGCTGATTCTGGCATCACTGGAATAGCTGCATTGCAGACATAAGCCATGCCCCAGTAAAGGTCCAGGTCCAGCCATTTTTAAAGCAAAAGATAAAAGGATGCAATCCTTTCCTAGAAAAATGAGCACAAGCTCTACTGTCAATTATCGTGTAGAACAATTGACCTTAAGAACCTACAAGTGAGTTATGGAACCACTCACTGCCAGGTTTAATTACACACAGAATGAACTGTATGTGATGAAAAAGAAGAGTTTCATTTTCTGCTGCCTTTCCCTTCATATAGGCAATAGATGATACCTGATCATGATGTGGTGGCTTTCTACACTTGGTTTTTTGCCAGTAAAAGGTAGCATATAATTATACAAAGTGAAGAACAAACACGGGATAGAGATGGGGAGGAATCGAGATGTCACACTCTGAACAAAAAAATATATCTCAAATCCTCTGCAAGCGCATACAGAAGTTAAGATAAAGACACTCTGGAAGGTCCTTTTCCCAGAAAGGGGACACAGTCACAGTTGCTGCTATTACCGTCCAGCAAAAGGTTGAACTGTGTCTCCTCATGAAACTGCTCCTTGCACATCACTTCCCTTTGCCTACTCCTCCTCAGCGAGAGGAAGAATGTACTAAGCTTTCTCTAACGCCTCTGATGAAGTATGCTCATTTACCTGCAGGTGTCTCATTCTGATTTATTTTACTTGACCTTGCTATCCCAATAAGGGCTTGTCCAATGCCTGATAATGGTAGTAACAGGGAAATTCTGTTGATGGCTAAAAAAGGATAAATGATCTTTCCTAAGTCTCACATAATAATAAAAATATTGTCAATGAATCATCTCCGAGTTTAATTTGATATTATACAGGACAGAAAAATGAACACTTGGGACACTATTTTGTCTTTAGTAGCAATTGAGCATCTCCAGAAAAAGGCAACCTACTATGGGAAAGTAAAGATCACAGGACTTAAGTCCCTTTTTCATCTCTTGCTGACATGTTCCAAGTCATATGGCTTTATAAATTCTTACTGATCTCTATCAACATGTCTCTTTGATGTTTAAAGTCTCAGCTGGAGTCACATTTGTAAGTCAGCAACCTCTTTCAAAATATTTGTCCTTCAACTCAAAGTTCAAAACAGGGCAAGATCCTTTTTGTATAATTGCCTAGAGCAAGCACAGTGTTTCTGTTACACTAGTTAGAGGAACAGGCATGACACGTCTTTTAAGACACTATACCTCATGTAAATTTTCGCAATGGCATCTAAGAGCTATAACTTTTTAGTAAAAGAGTACAATGTGCTCAGTGCTTTTCGAATTATGCCAGCTTTGACTGTACTGAAATTAACTTCAGTGGTCTGTAAGTTTTCCATGAGGAGAATCAAGCTATAACAACACTAAAAATGGAAACTCTGCACACAGTTTACTGTAGCTCCAATATATACACAAATCACCTATGAAAAAACCCCAATGGAATGTGATGGCAATTAAGTCAATAGGGTTCATTAGCTCTTCATCTTGAAGTATTTAATAAATATTGCATCCTTTCTCTAGAATATTTAACTGGTACGTCCTTTCTCTAGCAGGAGAGAAAATGGTGAATTTCAGTTTATAAAGCTCTGTGTGGAGCATCGATTTTATGTATATCACCACAGATTTTGTTTTCTAAGACTTTTAGACTTATGGTTCCAGAACCCTTCTGCTTCATAGGTATTCTTGACAAGACGCTGAAGCCCCTCTCAGGATGTCAGTTCTTTGGCTAGCTGCTCCAGAGAGAGGGTGTGAGACAGAGAGGAGGAGCAGTTCTTTCATTTCTCACCGATTTGCGTAGCTCATTCTGTCTAGGCTGGAGGGCTCAAGCCAGCTGCTGCAGAAGAGATGTCAACTGCTACATAGAAAAATACACTCTAAATCATTCCATAACCCACATTCCAGATACCCCTGTTCTCAAAGCAAGACTCAAAAAGAGGATTATATTAAATATAGGTAGCAGTTTCAACCTCTCTGCAGCTGAGCCTGACTGCTGCTGCTGCCTCCTCTTTCTCATTTGCATCCTCCCATCTGTTCTTGCTTCATTTCCTGCCACCCCACACAAAATATTACACTCCTTTCTCAGTCTTTCTCCATCTCTTTCCTTCTCCCGTTACAGCTACTGTCACTGCCTTCTCACTTGCCCCTGCCTTTCCCAGGCTGTCACATTCCTTCTTCCTTACCCAGCTTCAGCCATCACAAGTCCTTCCCTTCCTTCCTCTGCCTTGCCTCTGCCCACCAGCAGCTGTGGCAGTGCCAGAACAGAGAGAACGACCACAAAGCTTCCTGAACCTGCTGACTTTATTACAAATTTGCCCCCTGCACAAATACAGCAAAAACATGACAGTCTGTAAGCCTTATGTGACATTACATTGCACTTTGATCTCTCATCAAGCATGCATATAACCTTGGCAACAGTGGTATAGATAAAAGATGTCTTATTTACATTAGATTTTTTCTTTTGTATTTTAGTTAATTATTCTTTCATGCATAATACAACAAAATAAATCTCTGTGCATTCTCTCAGCCCCAGGAATTTTTTGAGAAAATTCTAGTGACTTTCTGGCTATGATATTTGAGGAACATGGGAAATTACCAAGGGAACTCCCATGGAAATTATCTTTTAATATTTTCAGCTTTGTTTATCTCAGACAACAGCGTGCCACACACACCAAAACTAACGGAATACAGTGTTTCAGAAAATACATGCCTCCACACTCTCCTCCTTGTATTAAATCCATTAAATGACAAGTAGAAAATGCCTATGCAGTTGATGATGAACCAGTAGAGAACATCATGACCACTAAGACACTAGAGCAACTCCAGATGTACTACGAAGACCACTTTACATTGAAACCATCCACTACTTTTACAAGGGGTTGCCTTAGCTGACTGACCAGATGATTAAGGGATTACCCTGACAAACTAAGAAACAGCTTTTAACCACAGAGAAAAGTTGACAATTACAGTGTTGTGATTCACTTTAAACCCTAGTATATATTCTGCACTATTTTTAATTTGAAAAATGCAGACACTTTAATGCATAGCATAGAAAAACCTATTCTTACCATCAGGCTTTCCCTATGCTTGACCAAACAGTGACCACTTCTCTCTCACCGCAAACCTTGCCCCCTACATCTGTATATTTTCATCCAAATGCACAATCAACAGAGAAATTCATTTTTCAGGCCCTACTTGTGCTTCACTTCTGTTGCACCTATGTTCTTAATGTTTCAAAAGGAATGGCATGACACTTTGACAAACCCAGTGTGAAGCTGATGGGGAATTTTGTTTGTAAGGTATTGTGGTGGAAGTGAATTTTGTGAGGATGTACAAGATCTACTTGACTTGTATGTCTCTGTGTCCTGCTCCAGCAAAGATAAGTCAGTTCTGTGAGGGAAATTATCTTTAAGAAAGAATTATTGTGATGCAAATTTACCCTGCTTTATTCCAGGCAGGCTTGTTATTATCTTGTGAGAGATCAGATGAGAAGGTCCAGGGGACTGATGCTCTGTGTAACAGGTTACAATGATGCAGAGAAGAAATGGTTCTACTTAAGAAATTTTTCCCCCTATAATCTGTAGTATTACCACTGGGGCCTAAAGATTATTAGGGAAAGCTAATCAGCTTACGATCCAGGGGTCCACTCCATACCAGGATTTTTTCCTGCTCACTGAAAGAGGTTGAAAATCATTGCTCTAGACCCCTTACAATCAGATTTTCTCTGTGTGATTGCATTCTGCCAGAACAGCTACATAAGAGGATTTAACTGTTTTTACTAAAGGAAAGAGTAGCAACTTCAAGTGGCAGAGAAAGCTCGCTTCTCTGTACTGCCCTATATCTATGTGTTGCAGTTCTTACCTACCCTTACCATTAGCAAACCCTGGCTTCAGATGAAGCTTGATGAGAGTGAGCCAAATCCACCTAAACAGCGAGTTCGCTGGGATTTCCCACACTGAATCAGGAACCGAGAATGTATGTGTTGTGTTCAGCTGGTTGTATTTATAGGTTATGACTCCTCTGACTGACCAACCACAAATGTGGGGATTTTATTCTTATGGAAGCTACTCAACTCTGTTTCCTTTATAGTATGTGTCAGGGAGGGAAGTTGTACCTGTAGAAATAAGATAGCAAAACCATCTATGCTGAAAGCACAAAATCAGGTCTACTGTTATAGGCTAGCCTTAAATCAGGCACACAAAAACTGCTTCTCCTGCTTTGTCATCATGAATTTTTGCTTTGATTTCAAGTGGGGAAGAGGGGAATCACATGCATGACATAATTTGACTATGTATGCCTCCAGTAAAATTATTCCGGCTATTTACTTTGTAAGAAGCCTTGTATAGGTTTATTTTTATATCTGTGATATCTTCATTTGCTCTTAGCTTTTTCTAAAAACAATAAGCCCTTCCTGTGCTTTTGCAGACTATTGTAAGTAAACAACTCTTAAAATTACCTTTTGGACAAGGAACATTTGTCCTACATAACAGCCAGTAAATTAAAGAGGACGTTAACTAGAAGATACATCTGTGTATAATATATTACAGCAAGTTTGCTGACTTCCTACTTAGTGACTTCTCTACTGTTTTCCAAGTGTGGGCCATGAGCCACTCTGGGGTGATCAGAAAGTCAGAAACTTCTCAAGTGCCAGATTTTCCACAAAAATTACAACAGGCATCTAATGTTTTATGTAGATCCAGACCTTCCCCATCTCTCAACCTCTGCTTCCACACCGGTTTATGGCTAGATTTTCAGAAACGCTCAACCACAGTAGAATCATACAATCATAGAATGG
>NW_010262227.1:46383-49184 GCF_000690775.1 Eurypyga helias | reverse complement strand
CTTCCAACCCCTACAACTCTGTGAACAGCTTGTAAACAACAGGTATTACAAAGAGTGACAAGAGGAAAGTAGTTTCCATATGAAATACTAGTGAATATTAATCATGAGGCACAGAATGAAAAAAAAAAAAACCCAAACCACCATTACAGATGCTATTCCAGCTCCAGTGATTTTGAATGCCAAACTGTAGCTCTAATCACAGAACTTACATATACGTATGTTACAAGTAGTATCATTAGGATGTTCTGACAGACTTGGCTTAATATACTGGAATGTTACCATTTTTGTCTGTGTGTTTCCCTAGGTTTATCGGAACAGAATTCCAGGCTTCATCCTACTGAGAGTCTTGGGCCTTGTTTCTTCCTAAGAAGAGAAGGTCTTTCTTTTCTAATTGCCAACTCTTCTGTTGTCTGCTGTGTGACAACAAAGAAGTTATTCCCTGCCAATACACTCCTTTTGCATTGTAGTTAGCTGTCTTTTTGCTTCTAGCTGTTGCTGAGTTAGAACCAAACAGTGATGTATATTTTTTGGTGTCATCATTTGGTAGCCAAACGAAAGCAGCACGGAAATGAATGGGTTATTAAAATACACAAAGGTTGTGGTTTTCAGGCTTTACTGCTGAAGCCTAATAAATAACATCACTTACTATCCAATTCATGCTTTCAGGATATTCTTCACATTTTTATCAACCAGAAAGTTACTTTCCCATTAAATGACCACTGAGATTCTGATGCACAATTTCCCTGACTTAAACAATCTTTTTGTTCCTACTGCATATTCCCTCCTGTTCAAGCCCTGCTGGTATTTTTCAAGAACCCGTTCTTCACTTGTTTTATCAATGTGGCTTTTAAAATTGCTTATATAACACTACTCTTCTGCATTTTTATGCAAAGCCAGGTAATTTTCCATACCAGCCTAAGTTCCGTCATGTAAGTCCTGACTCAAAAGAGACTACAACCATATGCTTTTAAATTGAAGAATACAGAGACTCTGTTTATTGTGTGCTGTTTCTTGGTTGACCCAGTGTTGGCTTAGAGCACACAGTGGGATCAAGTAGTTAAAAGGGAGATATCACTGCACTATCAACTGCACAGTCAGTGTACTCTGAGGTCTTGTCTGTGCTGGAAAGTTGTTTCACTTCAACTGGGTTGGTGCAGTCAATATATTAGAAGACTCTGAGGAGAACTTACTGCAGCCTTCCCGCACCTGAAGGAGGCGACAGAAAAGTTGGAGGGGGACTTGTTACAAGCACCTGTAGTGACAGGACAAGGGGTAATGGCTTTAAGCTGAAAGAGGGTAGATGTATATTACATAGCAGGAAGAAGTTCTTCCTGGAGAGGGTGGTGAGGCACTGGAACAGGATGCCCAGAGAAGCTGTGGATGCCCCATCCCTGGAAGTGTTCAAGGCCAGGCTGGATGAGGCTTTGAGAAACCTGGTCTAGTGGAAGGTGTCCCTGCCATATAGCATAACCTGCATTATTAGTATCTCATACCCAGGAGTCTAATAGAAGTCTGTTTCACTTAGCATCTCTGTTGTAACTGAAGACCACGGCACCAAGCATGAGCTTCTGAACAGAAAAGGACTCTCCCAGTGCATATGCAAACAGAATTATCTTCTTATGAATAAAGTCATTCCTATGAAAGATGATGAGTAAATTATTCTACTACCTTTATACAGAGGGTCCCCCATGTTCCCACAAGTGAGTCATGGCAGTATGATGCGTATTGATTCACAAAGAACAGTATCTTCTGTTCTAGCACCCCTTGACAAGTTCGACAAAGAATCTGTGAAGGAACAATCAAAGTTGCATTCTCTCTTGCTTATAAAAATATGCACTTGCTGCTGCTTTTTAATTCAACTGCTTCATTGAGACTATCTATTCATTACCAAATAAAAATCACACTTGTTTTTGTCTTGGAAAACATCTTTGGGATTTAATTTATAATTTACTTGTTGCCACCTGTCAACTGCCTCCAAAATAGGTTTTGCCCTGACCTTATTGAAAATCTTTAAAGCCACTTATTATGTAATGTATTACACTATTTATAAAACATCTGTCCTACATTTGACTGTAAGACCTAGCAAATTCCTTGAAGTTTTGTTCATTCAAAACTAATCTTCTAACCCAAAGCCTGTCAGTATGGTATGTCCCCTGATAGATTTGCCTGTACGCCATTTGGCAAAATGATCATAATACTTTTTGATGCCAAACAAATAAAAACATTTTGAATATCATGTCTTCAAGCATCTAGTTAAACAAGAGCCATCTTTTCAGCCTCTGCAGAATATTACTATATATATTCCTATGTGCTATAACTAAATGCCATCTATGTTAGACTGGACATATTTTTGATAGTTTAGAATCAGCCTAGAGAACTAATGGTATTTATTTTTTATCTTCCTGACAGAACATCTTATTTGATTTCCCTGCACAGCATACAGTATCCAAACCTTGCCTTTGCAATAAAATCAGCCTCTACTTATTCACCTTTTATCTGTAATATTACACATTCATGCTTAGAAAACTATGTATTTTCATTTTCACTCAAGTCTGAGAATATCCTCCCTTATGAATTAGAATATTTATTACATTTTTCTCCCAAAATACATATGGTAGCATTTTATTCACTATTTCAGTATTCTATGTTTAACATGACAGCAGTCAATCTTCCTATGTACATCACTTTCATCAGGGATTTTAGCTATGCTGAACAGCAGCAGAATATTTATCTACATTTCAGATGCTTTGTTAGTTTCATAAGATATAGTAAAATAAACTAACTTTTAATTCAGTTTAGTA
>NW_010262227.1:45768-46360 GCF_000690775.1 Eurypyga helias | reverse complement strand
CACTCAGACCATTACATTGGATGAATATCAGCACATTTACAGATTTCTGCAGAGGTGAAGGCAGGTGGTAACTGCTGCAGAGAAAGGGAAGAGATAAAATTGGAGACTGCTACCAAGATCTGCCTTTTTTTTTTTTTTAAGCGCTGAGTGCTTCTGCTGCCTGATCACTATAGAGACTAGTCATCAGCCTAAGAAGGAGCTGTTATTAGCATCTGTGGGCAGGAAGAAGCAGAAGGCAGAAAAGCATCTCTAACTAAAATGAAGATTTCTATTCTGAAGGGAGGAAGGATGAAGGGACTAGTGGTGGTAGCAACAAAACCAAGAAAAATAAAGAAAGATGTAAAACTGAGGGAAAAGCGTGAATTTGACAAAATTGGTGCACATGGAGAGCCAGATGGCAAATCCTGACACTCCTTCAGGCTTAATGGGGTGGAGGAATGTCATAGTCCGTCTATTAGCATTTTCTAGTGCGGTACATGCTCTCTGCCTCATGAAGAGGCCCCACAGACATGCAGGCTCTGATCAATGCCATATCCTTATTTTCCCATGTTCCCAAATGAACCACGTTCTACTGAAGCCACTGATCTGTTAA
>NW_010262227.1:0-45595 GCF_000690775.1 Eurypyga helias | reverse complement strand
TATTTACAGGTCATTAAAAAAAAAAAAAAAAGGGTTCAAAATTCAGACTCAGAAATAATTAAGGACTAAATTTTCTAAAAATCTACCCAACTGCTGTTAGTATAAGCTGCCTGGCATTTGAAGCATTTTTATCATTGCTATTTCATACCACGTATACATTACGAATTGTACAGGGTCAAAGAAACATAGTGATAACCTGATTTTCATGGCTGGATCTCCTAGATCATATTCTATACCAGTTAAAATATTAAATATTATTTTATTATTTCTTCTCTTCTTATTTCTCCTTCCTGTGAAAAAAAAAAAAAACAAACCAAAACCAGCTCCAATTGCTCACTAAATCTTCTGACTTTCTAACATGCAATTAATAGAAACTCTTCCTGTGTTCCTGCATTGCCTATACAGTGGTAGGTGCTTCCTTGGTACACATGAAACACAAACACTTGGGGAATAATAAATAAATATGTATTCCAGCAAAAGCTTAAAAAGACAGCAGTACATAGAAGTATGGTGGTTGTAAGTCAAAGCCCAAATGTTCTTAGATTTTCATACAGTAAGAGAAATGGAGGGAGGGAAGAGAAGTTGCATTTTTTCCATTTCTGTAGCTTTCATCTGAAATCAAATGCATGAAGTTTTGAGGATGACCTTTTTTGCATGGGTTTGTACCTTTCCAGACACCTTGGGAGAACTTCCATGCTACAGAAAATAACAGGATTACAGCGGCTACCAAAAACTCTGCCATCTCCTATAATAGAGGCATTCAGGTAAAGAAAACAGAATACAAGCTGGTTATGCTTCACTGCTTTCTGGTATAATATAGAGTAACAAGCAAGTTATTTTGCAAACCATTTCATATTTTGAGATTTTTGTTCATTTAAATTTAGATCATCAGTAGTTCTTTTATGATTGGAAGTTCTGTACCTTGTACGTAGCATTTTCCAAGATGTTCATCCTAAAGACTTTTTGATATGAAATCAGCAGTGGTTAGAAGCATCCATCAGACCAGGAGTTCACATACTGTTCTGTAAAAAGATAAAGAAACAAGTTTTTTAACCACTTCTCAAAGGCTCTCAAAAAGTCAGTAAAAAATGAAATCATAAACATGCATGTCTGCACTGAATTTACAGATAACATTAACAGAAAACAATACAAATGCATGTTTGCAGCCTGGTTTTGACTAAGAACAGCTCTGAATGAGTGACTATGTCCACTCATATTTCTCTTAAATTGTACAGCCAAGCCCTAATAGAGAAAGATGTATAATACTTTACAGGAAATACTTTACAGGAATAGTGGGGTTTTTTTATTACTTGAACTAAACCCAGCAGTATCACACCTTTTATTTACCATATTTCAGGAAAATTTTCATTTGTAATTTGTATTATGTGTCATCTAGATCTAAATGCATTTTCAAAGAATACTTTATTGTCTGTTAAATTAACTGGTAAGTCTTCAGCTGGTAATGAGAACTTAATTTTACCAAGAGATTCTGTGAAGCGCACTCCTTCGTAGTCAAAATAATGAATGTCCCATTTATCTATATGATTTTTTTCCCCTTATGAGGTTATAAAGAGGGAAGAATTGTTAGGTAAAACATTTTGTCCTGAAATATTTGGTTTAGATCTAAAAACTTAATGGCAAGAATATGTCTGATTCCATTCAAGTCAAGTTTGGAAATCATTTGAAAATTCAATTTGCTTTGAACTGCCCTGTAAGAAGAAACAATTCAACGCACTCGATGTGTATTGTTTCCTTTCTTAAGGTTGACAAATTTCAAATTCCTTAGGTTTTGTCCTTCTTAGACAACATGCTGCTTTATAAGTGTACTTTCACTGACAGTAGAGAATTTCAAGGTTTCCAGGGACATCACATCAGTAAGTTTGAATGACACCTAAGTACAGGTAATGAGTTCTGTATTTATAGCAACTGAGGTCATCATAGGATACACCGCATCAGGTTATAGAGTAAAAGTTAAGATCTGATACAATATCTGACATTCTGGATTTTTATTTATATACACACACACATATATAACAGACTAATTTTTTTCACTTGCCTTATAGTAACCATCAGAAGTAAGACTACAAGGGCTGTCAGATGTAGCTCACATTTTGTACTTAGAACAATAAAAAATATTAATACCTGAGGCTTCTTAAACAACAGAGAATCAGACCCACCTTTTATATCTAACAGTATTTAATCTGTGCAATGCACCAAGATCTCTATTTAATGATAGCTAAAGTTGTGGAATATGTGAAAGTTAATGATACTCTAGAGCTTATTACTTGCATATTCAGATTTTTATGAAGCAGAAATCTTACGTTTTTCCAATACATACACTGTACATGTGACATATCCATCATTTTGCTCTACATGTTTCAACATTACTAAATTACCTTTTTTTAACCCACATATTACAGGCCAGAGAATTTTACTTCGAAAACTTTAAGAAACACAGACCTTCTGCCTGACCTCACACAAATGTTTTAGAAATATGTCCATGGCGGAAATGTTAAAAGTATTTAATGTTTACATATCAATGGAATAATGACCCACTAACAGTATGTAAGTTATACATCAACAGACCTCTACAAGTGCATGAAGAGAGCATTGCAGAGCAGGAGCCACATGAGCCAGAAGACAAAAAGAAAACCTCCTCAGCTCTGCAGTAGAAAGTACTGCAAATAAGTCAAAAAAATTTGGGTGCTTTGTCTTTCTAGGTGTCTGATAAGTACCAGCCAGGATTCATGGCTCCTTCCCTGCATTATGTAGAAAGCGAGTCCTTTTTAACGTCTGAGCAGGGCTGAAGGTCAGCCAGGCCAAAGGGAAGCTCTGTGTTCTGATCTGAGAGCGTGGAATGTTCCTTACCCTCCCACATAAGCACTCTTACCATAAGGTAACACACAGTCTGTTGCTTTTCCTCTAGCATGATAAATATTTATTATTCCATGCTAAGAGAGGCTCTAAGTTTCTATTTTTTGCATACAGATACTCAGAAACCAGATGTTATTTTAGTCCTTTCTCTTCTGCATTCCCTTTACCCATTTTGTTTGAAAATTATGAAGTGATGACAGATCTGATGTGTTACTAGATAAACTGTTCTAGTAATTTATTTCCTGAAGTATTAAAAATTTGAGCTTTCTCTGCAGCTTGACTTTGCTTTGCTTTCATATTCTGGCTTTGCTTTTGGGAAGGAAATACAAACTAGAATTTCTTCTTGTACGAAATGATAATGCAACGTTTGTTTTAGAAATAAGGGGTAAGAAATTTGAACTTATATTACCGAAGAAACAAAATTTCTTAGTTTGACATTAAATCTGCTAAAAACAGTGCTCCCACATCAGACTATAGAAGATGAAGTACAGTGTCAGAATGAAGCATAAAAATTTGGTTGTATGAATTCTTTTACCATACCAAAATTTTCATTTGTATGGCAACAGGAAAAATGAAAACATTTGGCATTTTGGCAGAAAAAAATTGATATAATTATTATGTCTCACAACTATTCCCTTTTCTTATATAATTGTGTTGTTCTAGATGATGTACTTTATTTTAATATACACATTACTTCATAAATAACTACTAAATGAACTAACAGATAAGTAAAATATAATTAGACTTTATCTAGCACAAAGTTACACAGATTTCCCCAACTGATTACCATATTTATAGATTATGTCCACTCAGAACTTACTCTTGTTATTGGTATTTCATTCTTTCATATTTCCTAATTTTAAGAGATAACTATGCTACTTTAATATTGCAAAAGAGGTTTATTACTAAATTTTATTAAAGCTGTTTTCTCTAACCCAATTATAATTAGGAATAGCAACTAGACACAGCAGCTTAGATGAATTCCAGTGGCACGGTTCTTCATTGTTTTCTACTAATTTATTGTGTGAATTTGATAAATTTTAGCAGTCAGGAAAGTGAAAAACTACCTTCATTGGCTAAAGCCAAGAACAGTTCAGACGTGCTAAATCAGGTTCTCCAAACAGCTGTGCCAGTGTTCCTCTGTCCAAAACTCCTAGTTGAGTCTTGGGTCTTTATCGAACAGGCTGCCAGCTGCAAGAAGTAGTGCCAGATTGTATGGAATATAAACAAACACCTACTTGGACTTATATTTAGACCAGCAAACACGATGCATTTGTGTCCCAGGGTCAAATTTAAGCCTAGACCTCTAAAAATGCATCCTACTGTACTGACCAACTGTGCCATCTAGCTGTTTTAAGGTAATCCTATTATGTAATGAATTATGATGAGATATTTTAGCACTGCTGAATTTGAGTTAAATAATCCCTCTAAGCAGTTGGATACTAAATGAAAACATTTCTGCTGTACCTGGGCCAAGTCTGAAAACATCACAGTATTTTTCTACTTTTTTTTTTTTTAACACAGATTAATTCAGCATCATTACTTTACCTAATTTTGTACTAGGCAAGTATTCATGCAAAAAGCTAAATCTTATATATATGCAATAAAATCCTCTAAATAAATTCACTCAGGTCTCAAAAAAGTTAATAAAACTGAAAAGTACACTTGTGTTAATCATGGATGTTAAGGAAAAACAGGCTTATCTTAAATCTTATGAACTGGAAAGTTTTTCCTTTAGTTTCTTGTCACCTACCAGTCATTTAAACAACAGACTTCCACTAACAAGTCATTGGTTGTGACACCAAGATTTATCACCAAAATGGGTTCAGCTGTCACATGATATTAGCAACTGGAGGGGAAAAAAACCAAACCAAAACAAACTGCCAACCTCAAAACACCAACAAAAATAACTTCACAGCTTATTTAACAGGAAACACTTCAAAAGGCCTTGAAATCAATTCAGCAAACCAACCAAAAAAGAAAGGAGAAAATTATAACATTAGCATGAAAATACTGCAACTGCAAGACACACAATTATGGTAATTTAAGGAATAAAAGAAATTGAGGTTCCTTCTGAGACAAGGACTCAGGGGTGAATCCTTTACACCGCCAGGAGCCTTGCACTTGATAAGCATTCACTACTGGAGGCTCTAGATTAGGTGTTCTCTCAAGAACCTTTTATTGATTGAAAAAGAAAGGAAAAAAATATTAATGTCAAAATATATCTTATTAAATGAGCTCAAGAATGACTCAGCATGGAATGACCAGCCTCGAGGAGACGGATTCCGTGCAAGATTACCATTTCATCCAAAGAAGTACCAAGGGTAAGACAATGCACTCTTCGGCAGGAAGAACACCAACACCGCTGAGTGATGGCTGTCAGGAGGTGGGAATACCTGACTGGTCAGGAGGTTGCCCTCTGTGTGCACAGTAAACCGCTGCGAGCAGCGTACCTCCTGCTTGCCTAACCCTAGCCAGTGCTACAGAGACACAGGCGCACGAGTGTGCTCAAAAGTGCAATGGATCATTAGATTCTGCCATTAACACTGAGGAGAATGGCTTCATGGGTTTGCAAGCCCAAGAGGGTAGGTTTTCTTGCATGACAATACAGAAATACTGATGCCTGTTTGTGCACACGTGTGCAAACACACACGTGAAAAATAGAATGTGGAATTATAAAAACTCAAAATTACAGATCAACCACACCATTTCCGTCTGATTTTTTACTGTCTGTCTTTCTTCAAGGCTTTCAGATGGCTAAGAGACAAATTAATCATTGATCCTACTGTTCGAGGAGTCCTCTTCCCCAGACAGCAAATCCCGGTATGCAGTCAGGCTAAAATGCCCGATGACAGGCCCTAACTGGCAGCGACATCTAGAGAAATTACTGTTCAGAGCTGTCGGACTTTAAAACTTTAAACAGGTCTCTCATTAATAAATCCAAGAAAAAAACGAAGAGAGACTCATAAGTGAATGCGTAGTTCTGGGACGCCAAGGAGGAAAGACAAGCTACAGGGAGCTTCTGGCCACTCACCAACCCTGTCTAGTTGACGCGCGGCAGTCTCAGTGCATGCGTGCTAATTAGGAGCCACCAGCCAGCCATGGTGCTCCTGCCATATCTTAAATAACCTGAGAAAAGCTTTGCTGGTTTTCGTGTCAGTCAGGGGTTTCCCTCGCACCAGCAGATATCTCAGCTGGAGAACTCGGATAAGTATTTCAGCTGCCCTGGAGGCAGCACAAACCCTGAGCATGCCCCAGTGTCTAGGGTGTTTCGACGAATACAGCCCAGTCTCTAAAATCAAATATTCTAGGAGGAGGAGCCAGAGCATTAGGGAGTGGATAAAGCCTCAGGGTATTACTGGAAAGATAAGTTAGAAATGCAAGTCGAATGCTGATTATCTGCACTGACTGGATATTTCCCTTACATGACCCCAAGGGAGAAAGTGAAATTCTCTAATGTAACCAGAAGATATCCACATCAAAAGCTTAACTAAATTTTGAGCTCACAGGGGAATCAGAGAGGTGTCCCCTTTGTAGTCTGGCAACACGTACGCCAAACTAAATGTAAACCGTGATATAAATATTAAGTGAGCTAAATTCAGGCTACATGGCCGAATAATAGAAATATAGGGCAACAACATGAATGCAACTGCATGTTTTAAGTAATATTTCAATTTCTTTTTTTGTGGGCCTTAGGCAAAATGTCCTTCTACTGCTTTGTTATTTCAATGTGAACTATTCCATTTTGCAAGGGAAGGGGAGGGGAGGGTGATACTTGCCTATGAACATTCTGCACCAGCCCAGGCCATCCACAATCCAACACATCAGAGACACTGGTCTCAGAAAAGGGCTATTAGTTTCCTGTACACTGATGTGTGAAATGAGAATCACTCACATTTAAAGGCAGCTACAGGGGAGGATCCACACGTCACTCTTCCTGGACATTATTCGACCTAATGAATATTTGGTATGTCTGTTCAGTAAGTGAACGAGAAATATTTTTCTCATGTTGAAATACCTACCAAAAGCATAGCAGAAAAGTGTCTGAGACAAACAATCCAGAGGTTTTGAGAAGGAAATTATATATTGAACAGACAGTAGCAACCAATTCCTTATAATCGTTTCACATTACAGCTTCCCTACAACTTCTGTCAGAAAGTTTAAATTTACAACTGAAGTTAAGACAAAGTTATGGATGTTATGACTTATGGGAAGGAGAAAATTTAATTTTGGATTTCTTATCATTAAAATATTGAAAATGAGAACTTGCTTAGCATGTATGTTTTTCTAGGTCTAAATCAGTTTAAATTTACCTAATTTTAGCTACCTTTTTGTAGCTAATATCCCTTGACTCCATATGGAATGGAAATTAAGTATCTTGTTCCTTCATCCATCAAAAATGATGGTAAAAATATAAGTGACCACAAAATACTAAGCTTTTTTCAAGAGAAAAATAAAGATCATTAAAAAAATGCAGCAAAACAATTCTAAAATGTGTTTTAGAAGCACAGTCTTAAAAATTAATTTAAAATATCTTAGGGGGGAAAAAATGCTATATAAGGCATAAACACTGATCTATTCACCAGAACATGACAAATTGTTTAGGCACATTTGCAAAAACTTAGTTGTAGACAGTTTGCTACGGGCTTCACCCGACGTTCAAAGAAGACAACAGCCTTTATTACACTGCACTTGGTCCATTAACTCATTAATCTATTACACAAAAAAGATAGAAAATCTGTTATAAATTGTGGTTATCTAAATAGAAATACAATCTACAGATAGAATATTCAGAGAGAACAGTAAATATTTTACAGAAAAATGTACTCAATTCACAATAAAGATGAGATTTTTAAACAATGCTAATTGTCTAGTCAATATTAGCTTCCTCCAAAGCAAGAGCAATAGGGGTACGCTGATGTAGAATTCCAGCTTTCACATATCTACTGTTCTTCTAGTTGGCACAGCTTACCTCTTCCCTGAAATCCCTTCCTGAAATCTCTGTAAATATGTGTGCAAACTGTAGATATTTTTTTTCAATTATAAGATATTAGGTTTGAAAGCCAAATTTTTTGATAAATTAAATACAATTTAACTTTGATATGTTTCAAAAATTATGCACAACTGGAAGAAGGGAGTAATAAAGTAAATTGTCTTGAATGTCCTCTGTTTACCTATTGAACCCACAAAGGCATGCATACATACATCCACACAGAAAAAAGAAATATTTATTTGAAAATTTTGATTTAATTGTTAAAATTATTTGATTACTTCAAATTTGGCAAAAAAAATATATCTAGTTAAAAAGCTAAATACACATGGGAGACAGAGTGCATTAGAATAATACAAATGGTAGAAGAAGAGAAAACACTAGTATCCCCTTTCTTCCTTTAGGTAACAGAGAGGAAATAAGATTTTTAAGGACTATTGGGACAGGTAAGACAATGCAGGAAATAAATGAAACTGAAAAACAAAAACGACTATTCTTTTTTAATCACAGATTCATAGAATCTTTTGGTTGGTAAAGACCTTTAAGATCATCTAGTCCAACCATTAACCTAAGACTGTTAAGTCCATGTCCCTAAGCACCTCATCTACCTCCAGGCTCAACCACCTCCCTCGGCAGCCTGCTCCAATGCCTGAAAACCCTTCCGGTGAAGAAATTTTTTCTAATATCCAGTCTAAACCTCCCCTGGCACAACCTTCCTCATCAGCTCATCTTCTGGCAAATGGAGACAGCCTCCTCCTGTGTCTTTAAGACTTCCTTCTTGAAGAATGGCCAGCCTTCCTGTACTCCTTTGCCCTTCAGGACTGCCTCCCAATGGCTTCAGTGAACAGAGATATAAATTCATGAACTATGTGTTCCTGTTATCAATGATTTATAAATCACTGCCAAGGGATAAACTGAATTTTACTACATATCTTTTCCTGCTTTATCTTAAGTCTTCCAGCATTTCCTCCACCAATACGAGGCATGTGAATAATGCAAACACGCAAGAATTAATAAAATTAGAGAAGAAACACAAGAACCACCATAGCGTCCAGGCTGCCTGAAAAACTCCCTTTTCCCTCTACTTTGAAATTTACATTGGCCTGAAGCCCAGAAATGGCCATATGCAATCCAGCACCTCTGACAAGTCTAAGACTGATATCTTCTGACCTGTTGGGATAGAAAAGGAAGATCAAGAACTTTCTAATAGAACTAGGTCCAATTTTATCTGTTCAAAATAGTAGCTTTAATGGTACTATAACACTCACTTTGCAAAAAGGATTTTACAGTTTTAAAGATTTTTGTGTATCATTAATAAACGTTAAACGTTAAACGTTTTGTGCACATCATGATTCAGAACATGGCTACAAACAACAGAGGGATTAAAACATACACCTTAAAATATCTTAAAAAAACCAAAAACAAACACAAAACCAATCAAACAAACCCACCCCACCAAAAAAAAACCAAAACCAAAACAAAACAAACCCCACCAAAAACCCAGAAAAAACAACCCAGGGCCCAGGTGTGCACTTTTTAAACTTAATGGCATAAATCATAGAATCACAGAATCATAGAATGGTTTGGGTTGGAAGGGACCTTAAAGATCATCTAGTTCCAACCCCCCTGCCATGGGCAGGGACACCTTCCACTAGACCAGGTTGCTCAAAGCCACATCCAGCCTGGCCTTGAAGACATCCAGGGATGGGGCATCCACAACATCTCTGGGCAACCTGTGCCAGTGCCTCACCACCCTCTCTGTGAAGAATTTCTTCCTGACATCTAATCTAAACCTCCCCACTTTCAATTTGTACCCATTCCCCCTTGTCCTGTCACTACAGGCTCTTGTAAAAAGTCCTCTCCCAGCTCCCTTGTAGGCCCCCTTCAGATACTGGAAAGCTGCAATGAGGTCTCCCTGGAGCCTCCTCTTCTCCAGGCTGAACAAGCCCAAATTCCACTCACTCCACTGAATCAGACCCTACAGTGCTTCTACACTAACCGGGGAGTTATTAATTTATTTATTTGCCTTTCATAAATGTGAAACAGATATGGGAAAGGGTTCACTGGCTCCTGCTTGTAATCACACACAAAACTCACTTCTAGCTGAGCCCTCTGAGTATTTAGCTTTTTTCTTAGTGTCTAAGTTGACAAATACAAAACTAAATCCCAAGTGGGACACAGTGCAGAAAATCACATGCTATACGTGTGCATGTGAAGGAGCAAAAGCAAGGCTTAGAAACATGGAAGTTGGGTAATCCATGGAGTGCACCTGTGTTTGCATCTAGCTTCATACTTCCTCTCTTTGCCCAAGAGTCATGCAGTACAGTGAAGATAAGTGTTATATTGTTCCCTCTTTTACATTAGAAGCAGAAGTTAATATCCAGGATAAAGAACGTGGCTTTGATTGAAATGTAAATAAAACATTTTGAGTGTTGTTTAGCACTACTTTTGCAATACAAAAGTCTCAGAGCAAAGTAACAAAGATAATGCCTTGATTATCATAATCCTCAATTTCAGAAAAATCCAGGACCTAATGCTATTGAATAGGCAGAGTTTATCCTACTGGTTTGTTTTCAAGAGTCCTTGTCTTGCAGTCTTGCAATAACTTCAATGAAAAAAAAAAAATTCCAACTGATTTAGATAAGGCCCTCCAGTAGAAATGCAAAATACTCACTAAGGAGTGTTATTTACTCAAAAATGAAACCAAAAGTATTTTGTCATCATCTATGAACACTTATTTTATGTTTAATACAAGCACATAACTATCCATGAATATATCAAATGTTTTCCTAATTAAACAGCAGTCTGTGATCCCCTATTAAGAAAAAAAAAAAATGGACAGAAATGATGAATTTATTCTAAAACTTTTAATCAATCATAAATTATCTTCCAGTCCATAAAACACTTGAAAGTTCAAATTTTTTCAAAAGCAATCAGATCAAGTGTTTGCACCTAGATCATATACTGCAATTTCAACTCTCTCTTCAGAAAAGTAAGATTAGAAACATAATAATTATAATAATAAAGAAAATGTGTGTTCACATCCAAACAGATACCTGATGCACACTGATCAATCCATCCACACATAGGTTTTAGTAACTAATAATCAACATAAACATGATGGACATGCACACACTGAAAAATTTAGATGAATGTTCAATATTAATTTACTTTCCCAGGTAAAGTTACAGATCAAAATATGAATTGGGATGTGACTGTGTACGTAGCAAATGTTATTGTTATGAAATTTTTTGGGGGGAAGGAATGCTATTTATTTGATCGCTAAAGGACAGCTAAAGAATGCTATTTGCTGTCATGTGGTCATGGTCCTATTCCTAATTTTTCTTTTCCCTTTTTTCTGCCTTTTCAAAAAGTAGCTACAGTGTTCACTCTCTTTATGTTTCACTTCACTCCACTCCCTGGCAAACTGGCTGAAATAGTGACCATACAAGATAGAATTTTTTGCAAAACTTAGTTCATTATTTATAAGGTACTTTGTGGTGTTCAGAAGAACAGCATAGAGCAAACGCAAAAGAAGTGGAAAGTATCCAAGTATACAAGTCCTTTGAAGGACTGTAGCCTTTTAAAGGGTTGCAAAGAATTCTTAATAGATGGCAACATTTAATTTCCAAGGATTCTGAAGATACAGGCCATATTGATGTAGAAATGTTTGTGACCTAGATGTAATCATGTTTCCTGATTCCTTGGCATCTGTTCAACTTCAGTTTTACTAAACATTTAAGACCAGGTGTTCCAGAACAAAATATTAAGAAGAAATTGTTCATAATACAATATTTGTATGCTCACTGTCAATTCTTTACCACTGCAGTAGAAAATCATGTCACAACTATTTTCCCCATTTTCTCCCTATGAAAACAGCTATTTAAAATTCCTAACATTTTTCCATTTTCTTATACAACTGTGTTTACCTACTGTGATTTAGTGATGTTTCTGAAGTTGCAAACCATTTTTATGTCATTATGTAAAGTACACGGAACTGAGATATTAAGTAATCCATAAAACCAAAAGGCCTTCACTTTCATCAAACCATTCCAAAAATGTCAACTGTAATGAGAAACTGTAAGAAGAAACAGGAGGAGACCAGAGCTGAATGAGAAATGATCACCACGATGAAAAAATTTTAACGGCTTTTCTCAATATCTATAATTAAGAATTTTAAGTTTCATGAATATTACTTGTAAGTTGTTTGTTTGAAAATAAAACCCAGACAAATTTGACATTTCTGCTATAAATATTTTCACTCTTCCTCCTTCTCTAGTATTACCTTCAAGTGATACTTAGCAAACGTATCTGAAAAAAACCCCATGAGCAAGGTATTTCATACTAGTACAGTTCTAATGTTACTTCTAAACTAACTTGCTGGGCAAGGATTGCAGATTGGATCATAGCTTCTTTATTTGTATAGTTAATTTCCAGTTCCAGTCCACAGTTCCTAAGACACGGCAATGCTGTATGTTTAAAAGGAAATTATTGTAATTTCTTTGTCTGACCAAAAAAAAACCCTGAAGACAACATACAAAGTAATGTGATTTTTTTTGTTTATTTATTTTGTTTGTTTGCTTTCATATGGCAATAGTTTGCAGCAATTGTCAATACCTTCATTGTGCCCTATTCTTTTTCAAGTAAAGAACATTTTTAATTACGTTTGAGGAAGGAAAGTACAAGTGATTTTTTTTCCAATCAGTTGTCAAGAAGTCAATTTTTCATTTTTTCCTTATATACATATAGACTACACTTTAATGTTATTGTTTAAGACATAAACCAAAAGCGATTTCTCACAGCAATCACCTGTCAGTATTTTCATTATTTCTAGAACTCCAAGGCTTCCCCGTTTTCCTTATTTTGCAACTCGACATTTAAGGGAAAACCTTTTAGCTCAGAGCTGGCTAGTGCCTGAACGTTACATGGCTTCACATAGGAAGAAACAGTCCTTTACCTCTGTTCTCTGGCAGGGAGGCCAGTACAACCATCATTCTCCAGAGCTGAGGGGCTGCTCACTCCTTGTTCCTACAAAAAGCGAGCCCTAGTTTTTGTTTGCTCCCAGCATACTACGCTGCTTTGTTGTTTGGACAAAAAATGAGAGACTGGAAGCAAGGAGGTAAATTGTTTCAAGAAGGTGAAAGCCCGTGGAGGAAGCAGGATTTTCTCCCTCTACCTGGGAGCAACTGATCATGCAGGGCTTGGAAGAGCTTCTGGAGGGCCAAGCGAAGGGTGCAAAGCAGGGAGTTAGAGCCGGGGAAAGTAGGGGCTTACAGAGAGGAGCTGGGAAAAGACTCATGAGCCAGACCACTGAGGTGAGGGAAGGAACAAGCTTCAGTTGAGGGCCTGGAGAGGGATGCCATAGCTCTGAGCTATTAGGAATTACTGCCTGTCTGACAGTAAAATGCCTCAGTCCCACAGGGGCACAGTGAGCAGGTCCAGACAAAAATAAAATGGCTTCCGAACAGGTCTGACTCCTGAATTTTCTCTGTAAAAAATTACCATGTCACAGTTTATTTTCCAATAAAAGCATTCGAGATTCAACCCCCTCACGGTGTTCTGGGGATTCTCACCATAAGGAGAAAGGGTAGGCAGACCCATCTGAAAGCTCTGGTTATAGAATTATTCCTCCAAAAGGAAGTGCAAAAGAGGCAGGAACCACGTCCTCACTAGCTCCAGCAATGCCACCTTCAGTTCGCTGGGTTTTGCAGTGTGAAGGCCAAACAGACACTCTGAAACATTTTGAAGGAGAAAAATCACTGGAAGATGCAAAAGCTGAAACCTGTGCATCTTTTTCAGCAATATAAACTACATTTCCATGCTTTTGGCGCTTCTATGTCTGTTGAAGCAGAAAAAGGGCAAAGGATCTTGGAAAAATTGAAAAGCCATGAAGGGTTTTGGGTTTTTTTTCATTTTGTTTTTAAACAAACTTGCTGTCTTAAGTTCAGCTCACATCTGATTTCCCTTATTCTCATTTGCCTTTTATACTGCATAGGAAAAAAGCTGTGTACCGTCACTAACTTCAAGATGCTGTAGAAATTATATGCTAAAAACAAAAAAATCAACTCCAGTTTAATGGGTTTGCAAACATCAAAACCTCTTATTAAAACAAAAAAAATCTCACTATTTCTAGCAGTGTTTTCTATGTATGAATATATTACCTACAAGAATTTCAGCCCATATTCCATGAGAGCAGAACTATTTACTAATTGAATATAAAGGGATGGTATATCTATATGAACATATGAAAGTAATAATAATAGTATTTAATTAAAATAATCAAAAGCGATTGTCAGAGCCAGGGAGCCTGAGAGCTGGAGCCTGATAACCAGAGCCCAGGAGCAGTCACAGCATAATCCAAGCGAGCCCCACGAGTGACAGCACAACTGGGAAAGCCAACCAACCCACCAACTCAGTAATAAATGAGCCAGCAAAGGATTTAGCAAAGGAGTTAAGGAGCTAACAGAAGAGTTAAGGAGCCAGCAAAAGAGTATGATGGCCCCCAAGCCTACTTTCCACCTATGTACTGAGCATGACTTTCTATGGAATTAAATGCCCCTTCGGTCAGTTTGGGTCAGCTGTCTGAACTGTGTGTCCCCCACACTGCCTGCAGTGAGAAGGTTGGGAACGAAGCTGCAGCGTCAGAAGCTGAGACAGACCTTGAATTTGGTGCAGGCACTCCCCAGCACTGGCTAAAAAAGACACCTTATAAGTACTTTTCTCAGGGCAAATCCATAGACATAACCTCATACCAGCCACTGTGAAGAAAGTTAACTCTTTCCTGCCTAAAACCAACACAGTTACTTATTTACTTTTGCTTTTTTTCAGCTTTATTATATCTTCAGAGAAGCACGACTGTAACAGAAGGTGTCCAAAAAAGCATATACTTACTTCCTCTGACAAATTATAGAAACCAATGGGCCAGACAAATCTGTGTACAGAAATGTTTTATATTACATTAATTTGCAAATGACTAAATTTTCTACTTTCCTCATTAACCCCATGACAGAATTCTGGTCAATATTTTAAATGTATCCAAAAGTAACATGTCCACTGTTGTGATCAGAATTTTAAATAAGACTTGACAGCTGCTTTTTTTCTATTTGTTGGAAATCAACCAACTCTTCCTTCATGTTTCAATTGCTGTTTACTTAGTACAGAAGAAACTAGTTCATTACTGCTTACTACATAGACCTACTTTTATACATTAATTTGGAACATTTGCACTGATCACCTTTACAACTAATACAAAAGTAATATAAATCACATAGTCCTGGCCTCTAATGGTAACCTTCACTGACTGTTCTTTCCTCACCCCATGTGAGCACAAGGTGATGCTGCCCTAACAAGTTCTCTCACTTTCTTACTTTATGAAGTCTTTCAGAAGCCTTTAAATTTCTATCAAGCAATTTCAGCAGTGTTCACACTGCTCCAAAGTTATCAAAATACCAATTCATTAAATCACAGCTTCTGTTTTCCTTGTGTTGTTTTCTAGGAGCAGCAGTTGTTGCATCCACGTGAAATTACAATTGGTAATGAATATGAACTATTTTAATAAATGTAAGGCAGAAAACAGCCACGGGATTATGGACCACAGTACTCCAAGGTCATGCACAGTGGACC
Source organism: Eurypyga helias (assembly GCF_000690775.1). NCBI lineage: Eukaryota > Metazoa > Chordata > Aves > Eurypygiformes > Eurypygidae > Eurypyga > Eurypyga helias. The sequence goes on along the minus strand of NW_010262227.1, from coordinate 30,108 downwards.
ATGCAACTTTCCACCCATTTGCCTCACCACAGTGAATACAAAATGAATATGAGAAACAGAAAATGAAAAATCCTCCCATTTAATATATTCAGGATGCATTAATTTAATATTCTAACACTGGACACTGTTTCCAATGACTAAAATTTCCCTTGCCATTTTCTACCACATCATTCTTACATGTGGCAGAATATACTTTCACTGAAGGGCTCTGAAAGAGAAATGGCATTTAGCACGTTACCTGTGTCAGATCATAACCCTCAAAGAAAAAGAATGGCCTCACATAAGCAACAGGGGTTACATCCAGCTGTTCACTCGAATGGCCAGTACAGACTACTGTGATCATGAAGCTGTTGCTTGGATAGAAGAGGATGCAGGATGAAGAAATGCCTCTTTGAATTAACTGTACTGTTTAGTCATCCATCACCCCTCCCCCAATTCTAGATATCTACCACCAGCACCTCACCAGTTATGGCAGCCAGAAGTCACACCAATTTCTTCAGTGGTTAATTGCCCTCACTTTGTAAAAGTGAAAGACTGAGGAGTCATTTACTTCACACTGAGATAAATGACCTTTGAAAAATCTCTACAGAGATCAACAGTAACTTACACCATTAACTTTTATTAGCAAAATTTCCTAAGAAAATAAGATTTGTTTGCTGAAGAAGTTTAATTTGTTTTTCTGACCTCTGGGATATACAAGGGCCTGTTTGTCCTCTGATCCCTCACTCTTAACTTTGTGCTTGTTGCCTAATGTTAACCAAACTTGAGACAGCAAGACAGATCTCCCAGATCTGTTTTCAATAAAACAGTGAAGGAAAAAGACTTAGCTAGTGCCTCCTGATAAGCAAAAGATGCAGAATATACTCGTTCCTGACTTGGTATAAAGAACTAAGATCCAAGTGAAAAAATAAGAATGCCGTTGCCCAGCAAAAAAAAAAAACAAACCCAAAACCAAACAACAAACCAAACAACAACAACAAAAAACCCCAAACCACAAAAAACAAACAAACAAAAAAACCCCAAACAAACACACACTGCCCCCCTCCAAAAAAAAAAAAACAAACACCCACCCACAGAAAATACCCTAGTTGGAGTTCTCACTTTTCCAGGCATAAGAGAATCCAACCACAAAACAAAGTATGTAGGAAATGAGACATCATTAGCACGCTATTTGTTTTCTATGTTGAGTGCAGATGATGCTGAAAGATCACAAGTAGGGTTTTGTAAATAGGTTATTGCCAAAATGATAAGTGATGTAAATGAAAAAAATACTTTTACTACTCTCTTTTTACACAGATTACCTTCACATAAGGACCCAAAAAATTCTGCTCTGAAATTTGAAAACAGTATTCTTATGCATATATCTATTTGATTGCATTATTTTTTGTTTCTATGACAATCATATGAAAGAAAGGCTAGTAGACAGGTCAGAGAGGATGCGTAATCTGCCACATTCTTACTTAAAGGGACAAAATACATGACAAGAGGACATGAGTAGCTGGAAGAACTGTCACTGGAGTGTGATGTTAACTTGGAGCTACCAAAGGCAAAGCTCCTATGACAGACCTTAGGAGGTCTGTGACTGGCACATAGGGTGCGACAGCAATCTATTTAAAGAGTACACGAGACTGACTGTATAGCAATTCCACAGGCCATTCTTCCTCCAGATGCAGTTCAATTTAAAGCAAATAATCACAGTGATTTAAGTAACGATTCTGTACCTTAATCTGCTGACAATTTTTGTAGTGAAGATACCAAACACACTGCAACCACATAAAATTAAGGGCTTTGTCCAACTGCTGCCCATTCCACCTAGGTATGAATCTTGATTCCAAAACCAGGAAATTTATTGCACTGACCTACTAAAAAAAAAAGTGCTTAGTAAGATTATATTGCACTATTTTGCTTCTTTGCATTCATAGCCATGGAATTTTTCAGCCCTATCAATTTGTTATGATTTTTGCTCTTAATTTCTGTAGTATTAGACAGTTTCTGAGGTGGGGTTTTTTTAACTGCTTTCAGTTTTTAAATACGAATAGCTTCAGATACATCCCATCTTCCTGCTTGCATTCCTTAGTGTACAATTCTTAACTGTTCAGTAATTTCAATCGTTCCTATTTGCAAAACGTTACATGACTATTTACCATGGTGTTCAGGTTTATTGTCATGATAATGGCAAATGCTGAAAACTTTACAATATCTCGTTATTTTTATCCTTATCTTCAAAATGTTTGCTGACACACACAATTCAGTGGCTATGCAAGCATTAATAAGTTTATATACAAATCTCCATTTGTGCACAGAGGACACCACTGGATTGCAGTTTCAGCACATTTCATATTTGAAACAGAATTCCTAAAATGCCTGTAGAATCTGTTCCTCATGCACAAATATGTGTTTATCATCCATTCACTCATTGTGTACCTTTTGAATTCTAAAAAAAATCTGATGTACGTATCCTGAAGTTCACTGTTACAATTATAAAAAGCTGAACACAAGCCTTGAAGAATGAAAAGATGCTTTCACAGACGCATACAGAATCTGAATGCCTTTAGGACTAATAACATCTTCAGTACTCTTTCCAGCGCATGTGTCACAGTACTGCGCAAAGTCCCAATGCTACGTGCTGGTTTTTCAGCCCACTCAGATACCAGTTCAGTTTGTAGAGGGTTGACAACTAAACAGAAACAGTTGTCTATTCTGTGTCTTATGAAAAAAACTGTTAAAATAAATTTAATAAAGGACACATTATTTATGAAACAAACCAGTATTATTCAGTAAAACGAATATGAATGCTTTAAAAAAAAATTGTTCCAGATCATACAAATAAAACCAAGGTATACAAATAATATAGCTGTGTACTGGTTTATGATCGTTGTATGCTTTTCAGTGATGATTAAACTGTTGGCTATTTACCTTAACAGAAACCAGTGTTGAATTATAAACAATTTTAATTAATTCCTATGATATATACAGACACTTCATCCTGACATTTCATCATATTGACTGAGAACTATCCATTTTCTAGTAATTTAATATTTTTCCTGAAAATGTATTTTTACCTTTCTTTTTAAAGTTTCCTTTTAAAAATATATTTATCTGAAATCATAACATAAACTGTTTCACGACATCAGAGACATTATTAATATGGGCTAGAACAATTCTCCACAATCTTTGAAAAGTCACGGAGAACAGGAGAAGTGCCTGAGGACTGGAGGAAAGCCAACGTTACTCTAATCTTCAAAATAAGCAAGAAGGAGGACCTGGTCAGCCTCACCCCCGTACCTGGAAAGGGGATGGAACAACTTGTTCTTGGTGCCATCTCAAAGCATATTGAGGAAAGGAAGCTTATCATGAGTAGTCAGCATGGATTCAACAAGGGGAAGTCATGCCTGACCAATCTGATAGCTTTTTATGATGGCATCATTAGATGGACAGATGAGGGGAAGGCAGTGCGTGTGGTCTACCTTGACCAGCAAAGCTTTTGACACAGTCTCCCATGGCATCCTCACAGCCAAGCTTAGGAAGTGCAGACTGAAACATATTTAGAAGTACTGTGAAACAGCATTACTTTGAAGACTGGTTTTGGAAGCATTTCTTTCTATTTTAAAATGCTTCCACAAGACAAGTTATTATTTCTTATCGAGCAAGTTATATAGGATTTGCACCTTCATCTGAGCTATACAGCATGCTTTTTAGTACCATGTCCACTGAGGATTTTTAAAAGAATGTTTTCTAAAACCATTTTGGTGCTGTTCAACATCAGTGTCATTGACATGGATCGTGGGATTGAGTGCATAGTTTGCCAATAATACCAAGTTGAGTGGTGCAGTTGACACGCTGGAGAGAAGGGATGCCATCCAGAGGGACCTGGACAGGCTGGAGAGGTTGACAGCCTGTGCCAACCTCATGAAGTTCAACAAGGTCAAGTGCAGGGTCCTGCACCTGGGTCGGGGCAATCCCAAATACAAGTACAGGCTGGGTGGAGAATGGATAGAGAGCAGCCCGGAGGAGAAGGATTGGAGGTACTGGTGGATGAAAAGCTAGACATGAGCCGGCAGTGTGCGCTGGCAGCCCAGAAAGCCAACCGTATCCTGGGCTGTATCCAGAGAAGTGTGGCCAGCAGGTCGAGGGAGGGGATTCTGCCCCTGTACTCTGCTCTGGTGAGACCCCACCTGGAGTGCTGCGTCCAGCTGTGGAGCCCTCAACATCAGAAGGATATAGACTGGTTGGAGCAAGTCCAGAAGAGGCCAGGAAGATGCTCAGAGGGCTGGAGCACCTCTGCTATGGGGACAGGCTGAGAGAGTTGGGCTTGTCGGGGAGACCTGATTGCCCCTTCCAGTACCTGAAGGGGCCGACAAGGAAGCTGGGAGGGGGATTTTTTACAAGTACATGTAGTGACAGGACAAGGGGTAACAGGTTTAAATTGTAAGAGGGTAGATTGAGATTAGATCTCAGGAAGAAGTTCTTCACGGAGAGGGTGGTGAGGCACTGGAACAGGTTGCCCAGAGAAGCTGTGGATGCCCCATCCCTGGAAGTGTTCAAGGCCAGGCTGGATGAGGCCTTGAGCAACCTGGTCTAGTGGAAGGTGTCCCTGCCCATGGCAGGGGGGGTGGAACTAGATGATCTCTAAGGTCCCTTTCAGTTCAAACCACTCTATGATCTGCGATTCTATGATTTTATTAAGTACTTAATTGACTGACTTAATCTTGTTTTAAATTCTACTGCCTACACAGCATCTCCATCCTGGACTCACTTAACCCTTTCACTTCTGTTTTTTCTACAGTTCTGATTTTCATATCACTGTTTTCATTTCCCATTTCCTTACTTTTCCAGTTTCTGCTCTACAAGTTACTACACTATGTGTAAGATATTGCATTATGTATGCAGTACATCCTTCTCCCATACATTACATCTGCCACGTCTGTTTTCATTGCAAAATTTCCAGGGCAGATAGTATCTGTGCCTTTATATGTGCAAGAACATTCCTGTTGTTGATCAGTCTCCATGCCTAAACATAACTAAACTTGATGAAAATTTCCCCAGAAACATGCTAAAATGTGGCTTGTCGACAATTATGCCTATTCAGTTGGTAAGTAAGAAGCAGGCACAGATAGATTGTTCAACCTCTCTGCCTCCTCTCATAAAAATTTTATCATATTTGATGCATGAGTAAAATTAAGACATACTTGTTTGAATGATGCAAGGCCATGAGGAAGACATATGCTAAATACACCAGTTTCTGTTATCCTGAATTATCTGGGTGTAGCTGATCGTGGGTTGGGAGGAAGGGGGACAAGATCTCTTGAGATGTCTACCTGCTATATTTTCTATTATTTTATGCAGGGGGATTTTCCCATTTAATTATAGGCAACCTTATTTTCTGTTTTGAAGCAGGGCCTTAGAAAAACTAAGTCTTATATCTGAAAAGATATTAAGGAAAAGTAATAAATTCATGTATTTTGAATATTATCCATCACAGGCTTGGAGTTTAGAAAAATAATAAGGTGGTATTCTGTTAGTTTGGTTTTTAATCACCTAGCCCCCTGAATAAGTTTGTATCTCTCAGATGACAGATTCATTATTCTTTACCTGAGTGTAGGAAAAAAAATTATAGATTTAACTCGCTTCCAAATGCACTGTAAATCAACACTTACTTTAATACTACTAAAATGATAGCAAATGGACATATTAAGTCATACAGCATCTCACTTCTTTGCTTTTTAGTAGCTTGCTGATGCATGTCATAAACACTGTATGAGAACCATGTGCCTTCTCTTTATAGGGAAAATATGCAGAATGGTCTAAAACCTTCAACAATGCATTACAAAATTGTGCTGCCTAAGTAAATTCGTATTATACTATCTGGCCATAAGAAAAAAATGTTAGGAATAATAAGTCACTGAAATGACTACAAATACCTACCAAAAAGAACAATGTTAAGTCTGGCTGCTTTATAAGGGAAAGTTAGAACGCTAACACACATCAAAGTAAACTGTGAAGCAGCAGTATTTGCATTTCTGATTTTAAGGGGTGCTGCTTTTTAATAAAATTGACAATTCAAACGATTTCATCTGGAAAAAATAATCACATTCTCACTAAAAAACAAAAGCAATGTTACAACACAGAAAACTGACATGGTGAAACCAAATATGCAAAATCTTTTGGCTGCTGCTAAATCTTTCCAATAGGTATGGACCAGCAATCACACCAATTTCTGATTACTGAGAGCTCTGTGATGGGCAAGTGAAGGTTAGGGGTACATAGCTTCCCCCATAATGGCAACCTGTATCTTGCCAGCTACCTGTCCTCCCACTACACATTCAACCTCCTCAAAACGAGCACTACCTGTTTTTTTCTGATGGATCCTTTCATTGCCCTTCTTAAAGCCCAGCACATAAACTCATTTCCTGACCCATATAAAGCACACACCCTGTATGTTCAGTCTCTTCACGTGTTTTGTTCCCAATTTATCCTAAATCAGAAGGGAATGTATTTTTTCAGGCTTCACCAGGACTTTCCTGGCAGTAGGCAGAACCTCCCACCACCACCTCAACTCAGGAGAGGCACACAGTGTCGTATCTCTTCATGTGTCAGTAGTGGATAGGACAGCTGGGGAGCCTGAAGTCTTTGTGAAGTCTAGACTGTCGCTGGTGGTTGATGGTGTGGGCAGGAAATTAAGTACCTACAGGACAGTGTAGATTAACTGTAAAAATGGTGATTTGAAATGAAAGAGTAATATTCCATGAACTGTGAACCAAAGAAAAACGAAAGGAAACTTCTAGAATGAGAAGAAACTTCCAGTCAGAAAATAAAACACTGCCTAGCGAAGGATTACTAACATCCAAATAAGACCTGTATTACTCACATAATAGTAGCAAATGATAGCAGGATACTGAAGCCATAAAGGTCTAAATTTCCATTTATATGTGATTATAGATGAGGATGCACATAGCAGCATGATCTGAGTTGAGAGTCCAGCCTTTGCCAAGGATATGCTCCCCAGCATGCTTCAGCTGAAGCTCCTCCCTTCACCTTTCTCTTTTCTTCTCTCACTCTCCCTGGGACACTAGATTTATTTTACGGGATATTAATAGTTTGGACTTAGCTGTTCTCTTTAGGGTGATTTGTAATTTCAAGCAGAACCAACGGTGAATAAGGCCACAGCAGAACTCTTTCACCCTGCCCACCTCCCTTCCCCCCACACTGATGTAATCCTGTATCACAGCCAGCCACAGTCCAACCAAAATGCCTCTGTTTCTTAGAGTGCGCCAGCAGCGCCAGCCAGGTATTAACTGATATATCTGCACCCCATTAAGGAGGAACCAAATCTCCCCCAAACTGAAGACAGTAATTAATCACAGAAAACATCTACTTATGGACACAGAAAAGAGTTACATGCTTTTCTCCCCCATCTCCATGAAAATAGAAAGTAGTAATAGTCTTGTGGAAGCAATTAATGTTATTGCATGCAAAAATAACATTTAAATATAAAAGAGAAATATGGACACAGGAGCCAAGACAGCCCCATAGCTGCATGACCCTGACAGCATCTCCAGATGCACCTCAGTTGCCTGCCAGTAGCGAAACCGAAGAAGACGCCAGCAGAGGTGACACCAAGGAGTTCGCAACAGACCCGCATGCTGCTGCTAAACAAGCACTGCAGAGTTTGGCATCTGGTCCCTACTTTTGCCAAGTATGCCCTGTTTGTTTCCACAGCTGTTAAATGTGTTTGCTCAAAAAGGAAAAAGCAGAAAGAAGAAAGAGCAGCTAGAGATATACTAGTGGCTGCAGGAAGAAGTATGAAACCAACAGGCAATTTACTCCCAGATAACAATTTGTTTTAGAAAATGTATTGCTAGTTATTAGGACAAGTCTGAGATATTCTTAGATGAAATTCATGCATAAATTCATATGGCATATTTATGTTTGTATCTTAAAAACACTGTAGGCAATTATAACAGGGTTAACAAATACATTTGCTGTAAACAACTTCTCTCCACTTTCTACATATATTTTAAATTACCTTGTAATAATCTGCTCCATCCAGCAGAGAAAATTATTTTAGGCAAACTGAAATCTGCACTAGTTGTTCTAATTTACCTGAAGGTAAAAGGATTCAAAATTAAACAATAACATTGTTAGGTAACTTGTTACAAACCCTTGTGATCCGCTGAGCATAAATGTATTTCATAATACAAAACAGCAATTAAAAATAGGAAAATCACAATTAACCGTCTTGAATACATTAAAACCAATCTCATTTGAAATAGTATATCCCTTTTTTCCAGGTGTAGGTCAAAAAAAGTTAAATTTAAGAAAATAAAGAATTACAATTACATGAATTAAGGAACTCTAGATATTTCGACTTCATGAAGAACAGGTGAGGTAAACACAGTATTTCAGGATGCAACAAACATGCCATATTCAGTTTCTGGGTAAATCTTATCAGTTTCTTTGCTTCTAGCCATGCTTTGGTCTTCACAGGGGAGTAATTTCTGGTATGATTAACATAACTGACCTTGTTTTACACCTGTGAAAGCAGGCCTTGTTAACGTGGCTAAACTGAACGCATATTCAGTTAAAATGTGGCCTCTAGGTGCACCCTTGACTTACTCAAATTCAGTTACTCATTCTTAGGTAAGAATTACAGATGCTTTGAAAGTACAGATATGAGCTGAAACTGAGTCTCTCTTACGCTATGACACTAAATTAGGGCTTAAACAAAAGCAACTGCATAATTTGTTTATAAAACAGTACTTACTAAGCTGAAGTCTGTTGGAACAAAACAAGGAGGTTAAAAAGTGTTCTTGGGTATTTTAGCTCTGCTGGAGTTCCCCTTACAGTTTTATCCATTCTATATTTCTCATATTTCTTATCATTCTTTTTTTCAACAGTAATAAAATTTTATTAGTTGTTAGGAACAACCTGGAAATAAATCAGATATCTTTTTATTTCACATTGTCTTTAACTGGCAAAAGTGGAAATTGAATATTCTGTATTACTCAGTTTTTCTCTCATCCCCACCCCCCCCTTTTTTTTTGAAAATCAGTCATATTACAGCTAAGGATAGTGGTTTCACTGAGAAAGCTCTGGCTGATAGTTGGCAAGCCATGTGTAGGCTACTTTGTCCTTGTGCTTTAGCACAGGTGCAGTAAAAAGATTGTATGGGGAAACTCAACTTCTCAACTTTGACACAGTGGGTAGGGTTTTCCATCATCCCCCTTAAGTTTAAACTAGAACATATTTTCCCACCTACTACGATGCCAATGTAAACTAAATAGTCAATTCCACTAAAATTTATAATTAGTTTATTGTACAGACCCATTCTGACCAGCAGCAACCTAGCCCTGTCTTCACTAGTGCACCTGAAACTGTTCTCCCTGATAAATCAGTGGAGACAAATCTGAGAGCTCCCAGAAGGGGGTGGTTGAAAACCAACCATTTCCACCAGGAGAACTGTCAGAAGCGATTACCAAGAGTTCCACATCATAAACCCTAATGCACCTTATAAACCCTAATGGAGAAATCCAGGCCATTAGAAGTATAATGATGAATCGCAGGTTATCAGCAATGAACAAGAGACTAAACTTTTTGTTTTCCTCTCTGTCAACGCCAGTGGTGCAGCCAGTAATTGTGTCCACCTAAGACCAGAACGTGCGTAACGAGATCTGGTTGTCCACAATTCAATCTATATAAAGCAGGGTTGATATTGCTAAGTGGTAATCGTACACCAGGCAATATTTCTTAACTGTTCCTGTGAGACAGCGTATCTACACACAACCATGACCCAGGTTCATATTCATTACTGAGAAATGAAGTAGGACCAGATTTCCATGATCAGAAATAGGTACTGGTATGCAGAACTTGAACTGTTAAGGCACGTATTTTATGCTGTGTATATTACAAAGATGCTTTGCAATATTGCAGAGAATTCTAGGTTAAATGGGTGATTTAGGTACTGATGGTAGCAAAAAAAATGCCTAGTTTGTGGATCTCTGTTCTCCTCGTGTAACAATGATTTGGAACAATTATCATGTTTAAGTTTTGTCGTTTAATGAGGGATAAGAATCTTACTAGAGCCTTCTTATGCCTGAAACCATTTCCATGGTTATTCAGAGACAGATTGAAATTCTCTTATCTAAAAAGCACACTGGAAAACGATATAATACAAACATTCATAGTCAGGGAAGGAAATCTTCTTTGAGAAGATTTTTTTGGGGGGTTTATTTGTTGTGTTTTGGATTTTTTTCTTTTTCTAATTGGAGACCTTGATTCAAGTGCTGTATTTCTAGCAGAAATAAGGGAATATAATGTTCATTCTTTTCTGAAGAATAACTTCTGATAATGTCCAAGTCCTGTCTAAAGCCTGGTATTTTGCAAGTCTCTAAATAAAAACATGTTTTATTGCTATTGAGACACCTATTTGCCCCTCTTACACTCTGTCCATACAACAAAACAGAACAGAATATTTTGGTAGAAAGGGACCTACAACGATCATGCAGTCCAACTGCCTGACCGCTTCAGGACTGACCAAAAGCTAAAGGGAATGTTACTAAGGGAATTGTCCAAATGCCTCTTAAACACTGACCTGCTCAGGGCATCGACCACCTCTCTAGGAAGCCTGTTCCAGTGTTTGATCACCCTGTCAGTAAAGAAATGCTTCTTAATGACCAGGCTAAACCCCCCCCTTCACAGCTTTGAACCATTCCTACACGTCCTGTCACTGGATCCCAAGGAGAAGAGGTCAGCACCTCCCGCTTCACCTCCCCTCCTCAGAAAGCTGAAGAGAGCAATGAGGTTGCCCCTCAATCTCCTTTTTTCCAGATTAGACAAACACAAAATCCTTAGCTGCTTCTTATTCGAAATTACTTCCAGCCCTTTCACCAGCTTTGTAGCCCTCCTCTGGATGCACTCAATGATCTCCACATCCTTTTTACACTGTGGGGCCCAGAACAGCTCACAGCACTCAAGACAAGTCTGTACCAATGTTGAATACTGCAGGATAATGATCTCTTTTGACCAGCTGGTTATACTGTGTTTGATGCACCCCAGGATGTGGTTTGCCCTTTTAGCTACCAGGGCACACTGGTCACTCCTATTGAACTCGCTGTTGACCAACACCCACGTATTTCTTTTTTCAGGGCTGCTCTACAACCTCTCCTCTCCCCATTTATACCTGGGCGTGGTGTTACTCCATCATAGTTAAAGAGTCCAGCACGTGGACTTGTTAAATTTCATCCCATTCATCCCTGTCTATGTAGTGGACACATTGCCACATGTATTAGGTATTGATTTGTAACTGTTCCGTGGAAAGTCAGTGTCTATGGAAGTAAATCCACCCAGATCCAAAGTGGAGGTCCCTTATGCATTTCCATAAAGCCTTGCACTAAACTGTACGCAGTAATATCTAAGCGCTTAAGTGACGGTGGTCAATTTTTCTTTCATAAAACACATGCAGCTCATAAGCTATTAAAGTACTGCTCTTGTGTCTGTGGAGTTGTCGATCATGTGGGCTGTCAAGTAATCTGAAAGCCCAGCTACTGGAAGAAGAGTGCTAGCGGGCAGAGCTAAAGGTCAGCCATCTAGGAGGAGAAGTGCCCTGTGGCTATTTTCCTTAGGAAGGTTCTGGTATAGACTTCCAAGAAACTTCTGAGAAGTGTGAGGAAACACGATTATATTTCTTTTTTTTTCTTTTTCTTTTTTTTTTTTTTTTAAGGGATGGGAGGCTTGGGCTATCTGAGGCCAGGTAAAGCTTCTGCTGCTAAAGGATAGGTATGGTAGGAACAAGGAGAAGGCAGTTGGATGAGGAACAGTGAGAGAGGAAGAGCCTTTGGTTCCTCTGTCTTCAGGCAAACAGGAAATTTGATTTAGATGTTTAGATTAGATGTCAGGAAGAAATTCTTCACAGAGAGGGTGGTGAGGCACTGGAACAGGTTGCCCAGAGATGTTGTGGATGCCCCATCCCTGGATGTCTTCAAGGCCAGGCTGGATGTGGCTTTGAGCAACCTGGTCTAGTGGAAGGTGTCCCTGCCCATGGCAGGGGGGGTGGAACTAGATGATCTTTAAGGTCCCTTCCAACCTTAACCATTCTATGATTCTATGATTCTATGAAATGTGGTATGGAGACTATGCTGCTGCTTCAGCAGTGGTTTCTGGCACACACAATTAAACACTGCCCTAGCTCGTTTTCCAGAGCCTGACACAGAGAAACTAGGAACACTGTTTTGACCGACTTGCCTAACCAGCCACTTGGGCTGCCTGGCCAGTCCTGGCCAAGACCTTAAAACACTCAGCAATGTTAGGCACCTCTTCTGTTAAGGCAGTAATCCTGGGCTGATGCTGTTAAAAGTTTGGTAGTGTAGACAGTTTAATTTATCTTTCAAATCATCCAGAACTGAAGAAAGACCAAAGTGTTTTAAAAAAAGCACAGAGGAGGAGTTAGTGAACTTTTACTTGATACGTCCCCAGATATTGCCTCTCACTTTTCGGCCTGTTGCAGAGCATTTAAAGTACATCTCGCTTTTGTTTTCCCTTCAGCTGATGTTAAAAAAGACATCAAGTGTCATCAGATCTTCTGTATTGACAGGTTTTTGGTCAATGGGGGACACAGCATCAGCAAAACACATTTAGGGAAGAAAGACTAATTTTGATGTGAATCATCTAAGGGAGACCCCTGCTGCCATTTGATATGCAGTTGTGGTTACCTAGATCATAAATCTCGGCATCTAACTTCAAGGACAGGGTAGAACTGTCTTTTTTGAAGCATATAAACTCTGAATTTCCACAGATAAAGTCAACTGAAATTATTATTTCCATTCCACCACAGATTATAGGACAAGAGAACATAACTGGAAATTAAAAAACAAATTCAGCACATACAGCAGAAAGCACTTTTTCATGTAGAGAATAATAAATTCTTAGAATATCCCGCAGGCAAAGTTGCCAGGCAAGAAGTACCAGTGTCATTCAAGAAACAATTAGATACCATCCTTGGGGAAACAGACTGCTAAAAACGAATATGTCTTGATGGACCAAATGACCTTTATTAATTCTCAAAAATTCTCCTGTGTTCTTATAATTCTGTTGAAGAATATTTTAACATTTTGGCCTCAAGCAATGTCAATTCTTCCTTGAATTGTCCTGTCATCAGTTCACTTCTGAGGTTGATCCTTTCTTATACTGGAACAATCGCCATTCTTGAAACATGACAGTACTTTTGAGTATAGAATATAAACTCATTTTCAGTCCCATGACTGTACCCAGACTGACTATAGAAAGTTTTTCAGGTATTTGGAAAATAAGTAAACAACGATGACAACAACAACAACCACCACCCTCTCAGGGTTTTAAAATTACCCGTAAGAAATACAGCTATTCTCACTCCTGGCACACAGCATGCACCTTTTAGGTGAAACACATATAGGAAAACAACAAGGTAATTTTGTCTCAGAAAGCTAGGTAGATTCAGGAAGGTCCTTGTGGCTTTCCAGTGGTCACTAAAATAAAGTTTTTTAATTTTTTAAGTTACTGTTGTGATTTTTCAGATGTTTACTTTGTTTCAATTCAATAAAGATAAAAATAATTAATAAAAAATAATGTAAAATTAAGGATCCATGATTGTCTTCGTACACCGGAAAGGTGTAGCCCACTTTAAATGTTTTAAGGGGATACTGGAAAAATGTAATCACTACTATTAAGCAAGGAAAAGTACAATTTATCTCTATTGACATACAGAAGTAAGCCAAAACAATATCATTGGATAAAGAGAGCTTTGACAACTTAGGCAACTAGGGAAAAGAGTGTTATCTGCAAAGCTGTGTATTTTTCTTTATATTTTTGATATATTTGACTCACACACAAGTCACAGGAGCTCTGGACTAGTCTGATGTTTTCTTCCCCCTTCCACAGTATTAAGAGATACTTTTGAGTCCGCTAAAAATCTGCAACGCACAGTGAATTCCTACTGAAATTAAGACACGCGGAGCATTTCACAGGGCTATGTCTATGTACATAGAGCAACAGCAAAGGAAAAGGTGCATATCCCCAAACAGTATCTATACAGTTCTCTCTACATGTCACAAACTGAACATCAAAGGGAATTGCATGGCAGGACTGCAGTCTTAAAAAGCTGCAAAACTTTTCTGAAAAGTGTGTGTTCACTAAACTACAGAAAACCAAGCTCGAGTAAGTTACACAAGTATTTAAGTTTATCAAAAGAGAAAGGTACTGACATTTTAGAGTTTTGCTAAATGATACAGACTATCAAGCAAAAGCATTAATTTAATCTAGGTTAGGAAATTTATCAGTATCGCTGTGTTATAAAAATTAATTGCTGAATCCACAAAATTATTAAGAATAACAGATTGTAAGAGTAGTTTAAAAGGCAGGAAAACTAATTACTCCAAGTTCAGCACATTTCATTGAATTAGATTAAAAGATCTAATTCACCAATGCTATTCAGCAATAAGGAATTTTTTTGTGTTGAAGCTTTTAAAGATCCGGAGAATTTTAGTATTTTCTAATTCTGAAGAACTAAATTGAAGTTTAATAACATGGAAACATCCAACCATTGCTTTCATTGTGACATTGCTACATATTACTAGTACACTGAAAAACTCATATTCTGTCACAAAGACTATTGATTTTAGAATGGTAACACACAAGAATTATGAGAAAAGACAGAAATGCTACATAAATTTTGAGAATTACCAGGGGTGTAAGTTCTGAAAACAAAACCAATATCCCTTGCACACTACAGTTTGTACCCGCTAAATTTCCGTGTGCTCGTGCCAGAACATTTAAATGCTTAATAAGGTTTTTTTATTTTCACTAGTTACATACAGGGTCAACCCTAAGGGCCAAGTTTTGAAGTCAGATTCCTGAGAAAACACAGTTGTCCTCATCAATTTTAGCACTAGAATCATGATTCTGTAGTCATCTACAGTGAACTGTGTTTGCATAATACTAGCTGAGATACTTACTTGTGGAAGTCATTATGCAATCAACTGCTTTGTCCCGCACTTCTTTTTTTTCCATTTCAGAACCTTCACCCAAATCATTTATATAAATATTTAAAAAGCTCCAATTTAAACACTGAATTTTGTAGCAATACAGTAGAAAAACCTGTCCAGGGCAAAAAGGTGTCATTTATATTTTTTAGTCATTGTTCCTTCCATTTTACATTGTCAGAAAATTTTCAACCCAATATATTAAATTTCGCATTTTTTCTCAAAAATAGATTTTTTCATTTAGTGAAACACAATATCATTAAGTAAAAAAAAAAGTGGAAATCAGTATATTTACCTTCTTATCTTCTGGAAGATCATTCCTGTTTTTCTTTGGTATTTGTATCCTGAATTTGCATAACTCTGCCCTTTCTAAAAGGCTATCTGAAAGAAAAAGTTGAAGAAAGTTATCTGAAAAGGAAACCTTTTTAATTGTTTGCCTACACTCCAGACATTTAAAAAATACCATCCATTTATATTCTCAAGGGAAGAAAAATTTAAAACGCTGCAGCTAGTCAAAAATGTTGAAGAGACATTTCAAAGGACAGGGGATTTCAACCTTAAATGAATTCCCAGCTACACCTTTATATCTATTAAAACTGACTTGAAAAGTAACAGAATGTAATAGAAGGTCTTCTCAATGTAATACTGTATTACTCCCTATCTTACACTTGCCAGGGCACTGTCCAATCCAGTGTATTTGCTCAAGAGGAAAATTATAGTTACTAGGTTTTATAATTTAACCCTGTTGCTGCCTCTATACATCTTGTCAAGATAGCTAGATGAAACAGGAGCCCAGTGGCCATTTCTGTAGTGAAATTTCTAGGTGCAAAAAAAGACTTGCTTCTATGGATTTCCACCCAAATATCTATTGTCACATTCTGAAAAGAAACAAAGGGGGTGAAACCATTTATACTATTTTGTTGTCAATTCACTTTTCTCACAAAGAATTTTACATCACTTAGGATTTTTGTTGGGTTTTGTGGGAAACAAACATTGTGAAAACAAAGAATTATCTTCCTATGTTAGAGCTGATGTCTTTAAAGGCTCAGGCACTCTTAGTTGAAATCATCATCAACAAATACAGTTTCTAAAACCTCTGGGGAGTGGTGCAAGAGATGGAAGGAGAGGAGAGTGAAAGAAGAACAAGAACACCACCATCACATTTATTTTTCCTAACCAAATTTTGTGGGTTTCCACAATCTCTTCCACAAAATTACTCTTACCAACACTTCATTCTACTAAAGTTAACAATTAGACCAGCAAAGTTGCTCAACAGAATGCAGTTTCCCTCCATGTGTTTAGAAGTGTGCTTACTGTCTTAAACAGAAATACCAGTGCAATGCTTGTACTTCACAGCAGTGCAGGAAATGCCTTGAAATTTCCGTTTTTAAGACCTTGTCCTTCATCTTCTCTAATTCAATATTCAAGTTTAAAAGCCAGTAAAAAAATAAAATGTGGATTCAGGAAACATCGCAAAATTGGATAGGTCTTCCATTTCAAATGCTTTGAATAGCACATGAAAAAAAAAAGAAGTGTTTCAGAGGTGTGACCTCATGAACACAGAAGAAAGGAAGCTGTTTAAGCTAGCTCAATGTGTGACATGACATATGGCAAAGTCTTCAGAGTGAGAAGGATATAGCAGCTGCCAGCGAGATAAAACTCTCCAAACCTTTGGAGCTTGAAAACCAAAACTAAGAGAATCTTGTTTTCAGATTGAATTAAGTAAGACCTTCCACTCAGTGTAAGTGAAGAAGGAAGACATCTAAATCAGCAGTTATAGATCATAACTCAGGTGATTCCCTTACGTCTCATAAACAAGCATCTGTGAGGTTTCTCCCTTGCAAGAATGACAAAACAGACAAAGGCAAAGCTTGGAGTACAGTCATCCTTTTGGCTGGGTACCCAGAGGAGAAGTCCCTGAGGGCATTGTGGTTCCCTGCTGAAGTACCTTTCTGTTTTCTCAAATGTACCCCAAAGCAAGGTTTTTAAATTTTATATCCCCACTATTTTGCCATAGGATTGCATCTGCTTGCTGCATTTGGGCATCAGGCATGCCTGAAAGGAGCTTATGGGCTACAAAAAAGCATTTGCCCAAAAGTTTCTATACCACATCATGTTATCCTAGAACTTAACGCCCAGAATATCAATGGGCTGTTTACTTCACACCTGTTTATGAAAATTAAGGAAAGCAAAACTGCTGATGTGTTTTATAGGACCCTTGGCCTATCAAATGTTGGTCAATATTATGAGCATTAGGTCGTGCACTTTAGCTTTTAAAGATTTTGTACCATCATTCCAAAAGATTAGGAACATTAACATCATGACTCACACAAAAATGTAGCTGAAAGAGCTGACTTCAATCCTTTACCCTTACTTTAATGTTCTGAGAAACTATGAATTATAGGCTTCATTAAATATTAGTTGGTATATTCCAATTTACCTCTGCAACATTAAGCAGTTTTTCTAAAAAAATATTGTTTCTAATTTAATCACTTCTTTAGTTATTAAAGTTTCTGATAATCTTGAAAGAACAAAATTATTATGTTTTGTTTTCTGTCAAAGCCAAGAACTCACAGGCTTACGTTTTCATCTGGAAAAGCTGATTAACACAGTTAAATCATATTCTCAAACTTGCCTGTTTAAAAAAAGCTTAAGGAATCTAACAGGCAATTGGGCAGGGGTTCTGTAGATAAATTTCAAAAACAACTAGATCTATGGAAAGGCTATAATTCTCCACTGATAAAGTGACATTACATCTTATACGGTAATAATATCACTTCTTATTACACTGTGTATCACGGTCAAAAACATTAAACATCTTTTTTCTTTTACTTAATTTAGCCAGTGTTTTTCTCCATAAAGTTAAATTGCCACTTACACGTAGTTACATTTGAACCCCACAAGATAAACTTCAACCGAAGAGTTTTGGGGACAAAATGCATCTCCAAGTTTTTTTCTGGAAAAAATGTACCTTTTGATGCAAATTGCTAACATGTTTAGAATTACTAACAGAAAATTATTTTGTACTGAATTTAAAACATTATTAAAAAGTTTACTTCAGATCTAGAAATCCAGTGTTGTGAAGCATAGCTTATCATAATTTCTACTGTTTTTATCAACTTTAAATATACAATTCTTCTTCAGAGTTATAGAATAATAATTTCTTTATTGCTCTAGGGATCCTAGCACTCTATATGGAGATGCACTGTTGCTTTTTTGCTCTATGCAGAAAATTCTTAAGTCCATTGAAAATGCCAGGTTTACTGAGTTATTCAGATCAAAAGTCTACCCAAGAAATTGTGGTTACATTTTGCCAGAATTTCAGAAGTAATATGTCATTTCTCATAAATTACCTTTATAATTCCAAAAATAAATGTGCATATTGGTCTCACAGTCCAAATTTAACCAGTTCAATTTTTCTTTCAAAATATAAGAAGGATCTTCTGTTGCTTACATTGACTGCCCAGTAACTATTCAAATGTACCAAGGTTTTTCCCAACAAATAATGAGATAAAAATCAAATTAAGCTTTTACTGTATGCAAATGAGCATACACTCTCAAAACTTTGATAATACAGAGGACAGCATTGAAAAGCTGAGTAACCTATGTCTTATATTTCCATGAAGTCAAGTGATAAGATGACAGAGAAGGTGGGAAGATTCAGGTAGGCAAAAGGGAATTGTCTTGTAAAATATATTTAATGATGGATGACTTCAAAACGTCTGCAGAAACCTTTATCATTGGCTCATAAGTAAAAATTCATTAGGTCTGGATAACATTTTGTAAGTAGAAGCAGCAAGTGAAAAATTTGAATGAATGCAAAGGCTTAATAGAATAAATAATCATGGCTTGAACTAGTGTTCCACAAAACAACAATACATAAATATGCAGGCGTAAAGGACTACATTGTGCTCACTTTCCTAACACTGGCAGCCCCATTAACTTTGTTTATTCTGGAATCAACCAAACTACTTACAGTAATAAAACAAGTAACACACTAATAATTTTGGTGGCCATTCCACCACCCCTATTGCTGCTGCTAATAACTTACCATGTAAGCATAACCCATAAAATGCATGAGACGACATCAATAATTTCTCACTGAAGGAATCTCTTTTCTCCGTAGTAGTTTGCTCCTGTTCCCACTCACATTAACTCCCATTCAATTCAGTGAGGGAAGGTTTAAGTCAATGTTAGTTTCATATTTAGTTAAGATAATGAAATAGTTTTATGAAACTGTTTCCATTGGAGACTGACTTCTGTCATTGATTTTAATACATCCAGGCTTTTACCCTGTGGGTTACATAAAAAAACATCGTTCACACTTACTTTTTTGTCAACTCCTTCTCATTTATTAATCAATGCTGCTCATATTCCAAAAGCTCTACAGGAAGTGAAAAAGTACGCATTGCCCTAGACGAAGCAGAGACTTTTAATGAAAGCCACCACCTAAAAACATTTTTTGCCTGAAGTCAGAAGTCACCAACATTTTACCATCACTGGCACAGTGCAACCCTCATTTCTTCTTCTGCTCTGAGTAACAGAATAGCAAATGAATTTACCTTTCAAAACAGTGGAACATGCATTCAGCACACCAACCAGAACGTTCAAACACTGATTTGAAATATCTTGGAATGATCTCAGATTACATGAATAATTGTGGAAGAGCCTGCTTTACTTTGAACCCAAAAGGAAGAGTTCCTACACCCAATACAAACATCTACTGGGTTTAAGGAAACAGTAGCCCCTCTTCTTTTAATCCATCCTCATTATTTGCTTGCTTTTCCCATCCAGCAGCAGCTAGGGTGGGCATCAAGAACCTAGGAACAGCTAGCTTACCCTAGATGTAGAAGACAACTAGTGTGAACTGTAAGGAAGCTTAGGGAACGAGCCTCAGCTCGACATTTGGTGTGGACGTGCTGTCAGATCCTGCTATTGCAGTTGGCCTGTTTCACTGCGATGACTCCTCAGCCTGTCATCATCTCCTCCTTCTTCCCAAAATTAAGGTTTTGACTTTTTCCCCTGGTAATACCACATATTTAAACAGTCAGGAATGTTTTGTTTCAACATTCCTCCTCTTCCTTTAGGACCAAAGCTTTGGCTTTCTCTATCCCCTGTTCATTTGCCACCTCTACCGAAACCAATAACAGAGAGCATAATATGTTGTTATGTTATTGTATGTTTGAAAGTTTTCCTTAAAGACAGGTGAAAAAGAAGTGGATGTTTGTTGTTCCTTCCTTTCGTCCTTCCAACAACTTGATGTGACTACTCTTCAAATGTGAAGAGCTCAATGAGGATTCACCTGTATGCGGTTCAAACAAGAGAATCCCTCTCTACATGACCTTCTCATATGAATTATGCAAATTTGCTATTTTGATCTCAACCCATCGGTCAGAAATGTTAAAGACTAAATAAAACACCCAGAAAACATGGAGAGGAATGAGGCAGATGTATTGTCAGAGAAAGTTATTATTATATTGTAATAACATGGCAAATGCTTTGTTAGATAGTTTCATACTAGAAAAGGAAGAAAATAAAAGATGAACATAAATAGAAATGGAACTCTTAAAAGATAAATTGTGTTGTTACCACTGACACAGATGCTACTGTACCCTAATGTTTTCTCAGAATCAATTCAAATACTTATTTGCATCCACTTTCATATCTTTCTCAACTCTACACACTTTTAATTTCTTTCTTTTTGCATAAATGTCCTTTTTACTCCTTTATACATTACTTTGAACTCTACTATTTCATTAAGCAAAGCTTCCCTGAATACATTTTTTTTCTACATCCAAACTACAGCTGGACATCTCAGTGCCTGCAAACATAATTGACCCTAATCATTACATGACAATAATCACTTTAATGAGTCCTTGCCTAGTCAAGCTAGTGACATAGTGTCAGCTCTTTAGTTACCAAACAAGAAACTCTGAATCAGGACTTCAGTTACACAGGTTTTTGATCACCATGTTTTTACAAGGAGGTGTTCAGTTAGATCTTCTGCAAATGCACTGACAGCCTGGGCAGAAGACATTGCCAGCCACTGCTCTGAATCCAGCTGACACTAATTTCTGCGGAAGGCAAGAATCCCAATCTTTCAGCTTTAACAAAAGAGAGGCAGAGAGTTTCCAGTTGAAGGCGAAGGCCACAGAACATCCAGCACTGATGTTTTTGCAGTTGATGTATTGCACCACACTCCTGCCAGTAATCGACTTTGCCACATATTTTCTTTCCAGTCTCAGCTAAGTCATCTGTTCTCCTTGTGAATTAGTGCCATGCTGGCACAATGGGGAGGACAGCACGCTCTCCTGCTTGTCATTTGTTTGACCTGTAAAATTAGTTTCAGTCTTTGATGGAGAAACACACAGAGCAGCTTTGTCAAACAAGCAGAAACCCGCTGGTGTTGAGACCTTCCCCGCAGCTGCAAGGCTCTGACTGCTGAAGTTACACCTGCGCCGGCAACCGCAGGGGAGCCCACCCACTCACGCTCCCTAAGCGGTATGATCATGTAAATATTAAAAACAAAGGGGATGCTGAAGCTGAGAATGTACAAATTTCCTCAATAAACCAGTGGAAAGAGTTCATTAAATCTATTAATTTATGCTAGAGTTTCAAACACTTCTCAACCTGTTTGGTATTACCACCATTCAGAAGTTAGCTCATGATGACACATACTAAATATTTGTTAACATTAACTTAAATCCTCACTGTTTTGGCATATTTGACTTACTATTTGAAGTTTTTAATTCATAGTGAAACCAGGAAACTAAATATTTTAGCAATTTATACAGTCTTTTCCAAAGTTCAGATGGATTTTTTCATTTATCTACTAATTTATTCTCAGGATTTGAAAAGTGGGACAGAGAAACCAAAACACCACCTGTGGTTCTATTTTATTCTTCGCACATCCTTCACTTATCATTTTAAATACTGCATCAAAGGGAGCCTCTTAAGGTGATTGTGTTCATTGTCATTCCAGAAAAATAATATAGTATTATCTCCTAGTAATGTGATTCACATCTATAATAAATCTAAACCCTACTTTCTACTTTATTCTTCCCTCCCAAAGTCTTAATAATACCTGGAAGATAACTAGAGAAAGGAAGTCATATCTGATCTCTATACCCTCAGTTTTATCCAAGATACGTTGTTTTAATTAAAAGTAGCATATACCTTATTCAGACTATGCCCCATTGTTCATACCTGAAGGAATACTAGGAAGAAGCAGAGTGATTAAAATTCAGTATATGAAAAGGAAGAAATAATCAACACTGTCTAAAGGCTTAGAACATATATTCATGTTATGCAATGTTACAGCCATTAATTAGATGATTACTCTGTCCTCTGGGAATGGTAAGAAACTGCTTGACATACCTTCATGTCCTCCATGTAGTAAAAAAATACATTTGCACATAAGCTAAATATAAAGCACCTACTGCAGCTTCATAGCTTTTAGTTCTTTGACATGTAGACAGATTTTACAAAAAGGAAAGAAACTTAGGTCAACATTAAAATACTCATTTATCAATGAATGTATTAGTCATACCCGGTAACGAGGGAGAATTTTGTCTACCCTTAACTTTCAAAACTTTCCCTAACAGGTTTGATGAGCAAAACAGCCTCACACCAAGTTGCTGTGATATCTCTTTAGTAACCAGTTCATGCCCTGGGACAAGCTGAGGAAGCCAATGTCTCAATGGTCATGTCTCAGCCTTGCAAATGACATTGGTGTTGATTTTTTTTAAGATAGCTAGAATATCTTTACTTCTTTTTAAAGTGCTAAGGATTTCTTTTTTGCATCTTTCTGCAGAAATATACATACACTATTTTTGACAGTTCTAATTTCTAGAACCATGACTCCAAGCTCACAGTATCTGTCCTGGACTATATTCAATACTTCTCACAAAGATTTTGAGGACTTGAAAATGCCTGGAGTATAACCCTCTACTTCAATATTTATTTGAGTTATAGAAAATGTCTCACAAATCATAGAATCACAGAATGGTTTGGGTTGGAAGGGAGCTAAAAGACCATCTAGTTCCAACCCCCCTGCCATGGGCAGGGACACCCTCCACTAGTCCAGGTTGCTCAAAGCCTCATCCAGCCTGGCCTTGAACACTTCCAGGGATGGGGCATCCACAGCTTCTCTGGGAAACCTGTTCCAGTGCCTCACCACCCTCCCTGGAAAGAATTTCTTCCTGATGCATTATGATATGATAACATGCAACTAGAATAATACACTGCTAAGGTCACAGGTATTAAAATAAACACTAATTCTACCTTTATTCTACACAGTAAGTGGTGGTGCAGTCATTTCTAATGGTCTGGGCATTCCTTTAATGGCTCTCAGCTTTTCAGCATCCAACAGAAATCCCTCAGAAACTAGAATCATGCCTTGACACACTTTTGAGCATGTCAGCTTTCTCAAGGTTGCAACTTTAAAGCTGGGTATATAGTTGGACAATATGAACTGTAAAAAAAGTACAGAATCAGAGAAAAACAGAGGCAAACTTCAGAGGAAACCAATCTTTTGCCAGTCAGATGAGGGGAATGAAAAAACCATGCTTTCTTGAAAATATGCCTTATCACCAACCACGTCTTGCAGCTTTCTAAAGGATAATGATGCTCAGGATAGACTCCAATATGTGTAAATCTTCAGCCGTCCAGAATCAAGATGTCATTTTAGCTCTTGAATTATTTTGAACATAAATAGGGGGAGACCTTTGCTTCTGTCCCATAGTTTAGTCCCATCTTGAGTTTAAAGATGATTAAGGAGGAATAGGTAGGAAACTACATATATTTGTAACTTCATTATGAAACAAGACCAAGAAAATCTCCACAGTTAGAAAGGTATAATGGTTTTTGATCTCCCCCAGTTAAAAGTTTTGAGATTCTCACATTTGGGTTTTTGCATTCTTCTTCCCAATCTGACAGCAGATGATACCACATTTCCATCACAAAACACCTCTGCTACACTTTTCAAGTTTCCTGACGTGTCAGGGTCTCATCATAAAAGATGCTGAATGTAGCTGGTCCAACCCTGTGTTACACTGGAAACTATGTGAAAAGTGTGAGAAAGCAAATTTCTTGAGATTTATAGTTTCAATGTTATAAACAACGACAGTGTATACAGAACATATAAAAGAGTCCAGTGTAACCCCTTTTAATTTTTCTTTCATTCCTTTCATCAAGAAAGTGCTAGGTTTCCTGATGAGGGAAAACAGCAATATACAGTCTCCTAAGCAGAAGTCTTAAAGCTACAGGTTTTGCTGTTTGTGTTTATGCTGCCTCTAGGATTTTCTGGAACAGCTGGTTCAGCTGTGTGCAGAGTTAAAGTCTTTTCTGATATGACCGTTACATCTACACCTGAGTCTGCTTTACAACTGACAGTCTTCCCACAAACATTCAGTTCCACTCTTCAGGCTGGATCTGTATCATTTCTTGTGACTGAACCCAGAAAGAAAGCAAAGGAAAAAAATGAAAAAGCACACTTGACCCAGGTGCTTGCTTTCCATGCTGCCTGTGTGTGACATAAATCAACATTTTTGTATGTCAGTGGCATTTGGCTGCTGTAGCTGAGCAATTACCTTCATACATTGGTGTCTCCACCTCAGCTATACTCCAGGGAAAATGCATGAATTTGGCCTAAAATATCCCATGTAACCCTTTCAGGTCCACTATAAAAGCAGTCAGTAAGGGAAGACCTCCTGCATTTGGAATTCTATAACACAGGCCATGTCCTAGGAGTCTGAGCTTGTTTTGCTAATTGACGGGGATGACAAAATGGACACAGACACCTGGTTAAAGTTAAAAAGAGAAACTTATTTTACTATAGTCTAAAACAGCATAAGCAAGGTAATGCACCTCTTGTTACTACACAGAGTTAGTGACAGTGATTAAGAAAGAATACATCACCAATTGCCGTAATACTTTACCATCATCCAGACTCATACATCAGCTGGGGAGCTCTGCTACAGCAAAGGATCAGAGAACCTGTCCCAGCCATTGGGAAGTCCTACGCAGTGCATCCACTCGTAGGTGAGGCTCCGACTTCGCTGTGTGAGGGTCCCGCTTTTGTACAGTTTAACAAACAAATTATGTAAAAAAATGTACAGAAACATCTGGCATCACCCTCCTTGCTGGATTTCACCCAAGGCCTGGCCAGGGCCCAGGACAGAACCCAAAGGGGTGCCTATATCTGTTTGGCTTTAAACATGTACTCTCAGACAAGGCTGGACATCTGTCTGCATGGCCTTGACAGTCTGCCCCTAAACAGATACTTCATCCTACTAATGATTATATTTTATCTAAGCTGCACCTTTCACTAATGATCATATATATTTCACTAAAATCAGATTTCACTAATATCAGCAGATATTCTCATAGTCATATTCAATACTGATATGATGGTTGGGAGGTTCACTCAGAAGACAACTTTGGTTCGAGGCCTATGATTCAGGCCTGTCGAAGGCCTGTAATCCAGGCCTTTTTATATGAGAGCTCCACTTAAACAAAACTCAGGTCAAGCTGTTCTACCATTTTTACAGCCATCTCATAATGCTTCATAAACCTTCATGCATACATAAAGAGGGGTGGGAAAAAGAAAGACCCAGGGAACTACAAGCCAGTCAGTCTCATCTCTGTGCCCAGCAAGATCAATGAGCAGATCCTCCTGGAAACTCTGCTAAGGCACATAGAAAATAAGCAGGTGACTGGTGACAGCCAACGTGGCTTCACCAAGGGCAAATTGTGCCTGACAAATTTGGTGGCCTTCTACCACAGAATTACAGATAGTAAAGGAAGAGCAACTGATGTCATCTACCTGGACTTGTGCAAAGCATTAGTACAATGTCCCACACAACATCCTCATCTCTAACCTGGAGAGATTCGACAAATGTACCCCTTGGCAGATAAGGAACTGGCTGGATGGATGCACTCAAAGAGTTGCAGTCAAAGCCTTGACATCCAAGTGGAGACCAGTGATGAGTACCATTCCTCAGGAACAGGTGGTGTTCAACATCTTTGTTGGTGAAATGGATGGTAGCCTCAAGTGCACCCTCAGCAAGTTTGCCGATGACACCAAGCTGTGTGGTGCGGTTGACATGCTGGAGGGAAAGGATGGCATCCAGAGGGACGTGGACAGGCTGGAGAGGTGGGCCACTGCCAACCTCATGGAGTTCAACAAGGCCAAGTGCAAGGTCCTGCACCTGGGTCAGGACAATCCCAAGCACAAGTACAGGCTCGGTGGAGAGTGGATAGAGAGCAGCCCTGAGGAGGAGGACTTGGGGGTACTGGTGGATGAAAAACTGAACATGAGCCGGCAGGGTGCGCTGGCAGCCCAGAAGGCCAACCGTATCCTGGGCTGTATCCAGAGAAGTGTGGCCAGCAGGTCGAGGGAGGGGATTCTGCCCCTCTACTCTGCTCTGGTGAGACCCCACCTGGAGTGCTGTGTCGAGCTGTGGAGCCCTCAACATCAGAAGGACAGTGACCAGTTGGAGCGAGTCCAGAGGAGGCCACGAAGATGCTCAGAGGGCTGGAGCACCTCTGCTATGGGGACAGGCTGAGAGAGCTGGGCTTGTTCAGCCTGGAGAAGAGAAGGCTCTGGGGAGACCTTATGGCAGCTTTCCAGTATCTGAAGGGGCCTACAAATAAGCTGGGGGGGGGAATATTTTACAAGTACATGTAGTGACAGGACAAGGGGTAACAGGTTTAAATTGAAAGTGGGTAGATTAAGATTAGATATCAGGAAGAAGTTCTTCCCAGAGAGGATGGTGAAGCACCGGAACAGGTTGCCCAGAGAAGCTGTGGATGCCCCATCCCTGGAAGTGTTCAAGGCCAGGCTGGATGAGGCTGTGAGCAACCTGGTCTAGTGGAAGGTGTCCCTGCCCATGGCAGGGGGGGTGGGACTGGGTGGTCTTTAAGGTCCCTTCCAACCCAAACCATTCTATGATTCTATTATCTTCTTGTCTCAGACTGACTGTGAGGCACTATAAGTTTTACACATTAATATCACTCTTAAAGAAGAGCCTCAACAGTGAACTGATAACATCCTGAACCAGGCACCATGAGTAAGGAAGAGGCCCCTCATGTCTCATTTACAAACTGAGATTTGAAAGTTTTCAGCATAATTTCTTGACACATTCTCTTTGTATGTTGAGTGAATTAAAAGATGTTACTTACAGTTTTCATTTATAGGATTTTACTGATTTATTTATCCTTTATAGGATTAAGATGTGATAAAAGTAGAATCCAAAATTCACTGGCAGGGTTGGAGGGTTGCAAATAAAAGTTCTCCACTCAAAGCAAGCCAGAGCGTAGTTTACAAAATCTCTGGTATTTTTAAGTTAACAGGAAGACACAGAGAATAAGCATGTTTCTGTTTATATCTATAGAATGTAAATATGTAAAAATCAATCTCTCTTTCTATTAATTTAGATGCTTACAGGGTCCTCACAAAACAGTTTGAGAGCTACAAAATCATGAATGGGTTTTATCCTTGCACTCTTCAACCAGCACAGGAAGTATTCATATTTCACTGAGTCATAAACAAAATGATTTTTCAAATCAGGGATTAGCCTATATTTGAGAGCTCTTACCTGATAAAACACTTTTCCCATCTTTGCTTGGTTCACATAATATTAGTCTGTACTGGTGCAGTAATGTAACACAAAGTCATCCCAACACACCATCCACCTATGGTCAATTTTACAAAAGCACTGGGTTCCTGTTAAGACAGCATCATATTACTCACAGATGTATTAAGTTTATCAAAATCCTCTCTGACTCATGGTATAAACCGGGCAGAGTACAGAAAGAGGATTAAACATGGGAGCAATACTCATAGGTTTTGGGCTACGTCTCAAAGGGCAGGTTTTCAGGAGTACGAGGTACTGTCCCCTGGGAGGAACAGAAAAATAAATATCACTTTCAGACAAAAAAAAGAAACAAACATATTTCCTAGACATGTTACTTTCTCAAAGAGGCAAAGATTTATACATTTGAATGCGAAAAACAACAGGTTTTCACATTTGAAACAGCAACAGTTGTGATGCCTGTTCACAGCTTTTGTTGTTTCTTCATTGTTACCATGAGCTGGGTTTATTAGTGTCCAGTCTTGTAAGTGGAGATTGCTTCTATTGCAATTTTCATATTGATTTTCATTATCAAAATAAAATGATTTTTTTTTTTATGGTTTCCAACTCTTTGCACTAGCTGGCAAAAATCTTGACACATTAATTAAATCTTTATGTTAATGGGCTTAGAAGCAGTTCCCACCTCAATAAATCAGGACCTTCCAAATCTGCAGTTTATTCAACTTGCAATCAATGTTAATTTCCTTTTGGTTCAGCAACTTCATTTACTTCTGTATTGAAAGTCCAATTATTTCTGATTACAATTTTAACATATTAAAATTAATGTGATATACTATCTATATTGTAATTCATTGTAATTTAAGTTTTATTACACTGTGATGTTTGAGCTTATTTTGAAGCTAATCTTACAGAATAAATACTAGTGTTATTATCACAAAGTTTACTTTCTGATTTTCACACAATTCAGCTGCAATTTAGCGATGGTCTCTATCTGAGCTGTTAACACTATGAGTTCTGTTTTCAGTCATACGACCTGTGACAAGGGCAATTAGACTTGCAAAGTTGCTTCTACCGTTCTAAAAGTTTGTCTGTCAGAGTTTGTGGGCTATTGTAAAATTAACCTAGTCACATGTTCTCCATTTAATGAGTTGTTTCCCTGATTTTTCAGATCCCTTAAAATACTGTGAGGCTTTTAGGATGTTTCATCCCTTGTCTCTCTCCTGCTTTATTAACAATTCTTCTGGTAGTCTTTCATGAGGCTTTGTCTTTCCATTTAACATCACTCTGAAGCAATGAGTAAGGAATTACTAGTATTTCTTCTTAAGGCAGATTATATAATGAGGAAATTTTTTTTAAGAAGATTTTTAACATGGAAAACTATTAAAACTGCTGTGGAAAGTAGCTTCTATGAAGTTTCTTGAAAACTACTATGATCTTCCTCCAAATTTTGTATGTATTTGCCATGATTCTGCACTCGTTTTAATCTTTTATAGTAAATGATGAATAATTGGAAATTCCCCGTCTTGCAACCGATTGACATATTTATGTCTTATTCACTCCTTCGTGAATTGTCTTTGCTACCTTTGTGGCTTCTTTTATGGACAGAATCAATTTTTGGCCTTGCATGTCAAAGCACAGCAATATTCTTTTTCTAATTAGCAAATTACACATTAGTATATCCATCAGGATACGTAGCTGAAACGATGAGAGATTTGAAGCACTCCTATGGTTAAATAATTGAGAGTTTTATGCAATATGTAAAACATTGGAGGCTCCTTTGACTAAATCTGACAATTCCTTTAAATCATTTGAGAGACCATTTGAGACATACTGACACTTCATTAGGCAAACAGACTAGAGTTCCTGGATGTATTGTATAGCAGCACTTCCTTAGATCAATCTGTTTAGCTCATTCACCTACATTATGTTAATATGGCCATGAAAGAGTAAGACAGAGCTGGTATTTTGTACCTTTATAACTGCCAAAACAGTTAGAAAAAATAGTGTTTATACTGTTCTTGCACTTGTCTGCTAAATTGTTGCAGGAAGATCCCTCTCACTTACACTCTGATCTCTACACATTTATGAATCAGACATAGTCCTCTAAGGAATCCTGAATATTTCCCCACTGATTCCAGTAGCTTCGACATTTCTGAGGTTCGTATTTTTGCTTATAATTTACCAATTGCTTGAGCAAAAGAACTGGGTAACTTCAAGCACAAGGTGATTTTTGCACAATACATCCATTTGCCAACCAGAAACAAATGATGGTGGGATAAAATTAGGCTACTGCCAAACACTCCTAAGAGCTGTTCGACAGCACAGACTGGCTAAGGATTAACTGTTCACTGTGCCCCCAATGAGAAGCTAAGAGTCAAAACAGGAAAAAGCTAAGAATCAAAAGAAGCTAGTAGAAGACAAGCTAAAATCCAGAAGATCAGAAAGCAAATTCTGGGTTAGTGGTAGGGTTTTTTGAGGATTATTTTGTTGGGTTTTGGTTT
>NW_010262226.1:0-41354 GCF_000690775.1 Eurypyga helias | reverse complement strand
TTATTATTTAATTATATTTGTTATTTTATTACCCTTAGTATTGTGAAGTTCTTTACAAGTTTTTTCATATAATGGTTATATTTCATTATACTGAATATTTCTGTACAATCGGCAAACTTTTCTACCTCATCTTTCTGTCTTCTGGGTCACATCTGTGAATAGCATATGTCTTAGCATACATCCTTCTGTAATCCCTGTGCTACCTTTCCTGTCGTGATAACGTCTTTCTTCTTATCCATTATATCCTATCTCTTAAACTGTCAGTAGTCCCTAAGAGAAACTTCTCCTTTATCCTTTGCCACATCTGTTCTCTGCTGAGCCTTTGGAAAGAGATCTTGTTAAAAAAACCTTAAAAACTAATCCTGGATCACCCTTCTGTGTCTGCCGCTGCAGTCCCTTAGGGGAATCAAATAGATCAGTAAAGCTGGGTTCACTCAATGCCAATATATTGTACTTACCCATTTGCTTAGAAATTTTGTTCTTTACTTAGACTTGTGCAGATTTACTTAGTGCAAGGGTCAGACTTGCTCAGCTGTACTCATGAAGTCATCCCTGGGCCCTGTTTTAAAAATGGATGTTGCACTTCCCACCTTCTGTTCAGTTGTTGAAGATGATTTAGCTGGTAGATAACACGTCATCCTGGGAGTTCAGCAATTTCATATTTAATTCCTTTGGAATTTCTGGGTGAATAGTTTCTTCTATGGTAAATTTTTGATGACTTTATAATATTTTTTTTTCTAAACTCTCTTTTATTGACACTTCAGATCAATGCACATTCAGAACAAATAATTTGTGAAGAATGGCCCTTATGTAAAGAATCTCCCTAACCGTAGTGAGCACTGACAGAAGGAGTCCATTTAGCTTTTCTGTTGTGGTCTCAACCTTCCCTGAGTTCTCTTTTCACTCCTTGGTCGTCTGTCAGCCTTACCAACCCTGGCAGGCTTTCTACTTGTGATGTATTTGAAAAAGCTTTTATGCCGTAAATCAAATTGCTCTTCGAACATTCTTTGGCCGCTTGTATGGTGATTTTATATGCAACTGACCAGAGCTCAGATGAGAAAACTGTAAAACGATGACAGAGTTGGCAGAAAAAAAGTTTAACTTTCTTATGAATTCTGTAGCCATTCTCGCATCCCTCCTTTGCTGCTGGAGTGGCTACGCATCTGTGAACCAGAAGTGAAAACACAGGAATTGTTATTGTGGACTTTCTTTCATGACCTGATGTGGACTATCAAAAGTAAGAATCAGTGGTGTCTGAGAGATGGAGTAACCCAGCCGTTGGGAAAGGGTTTTTTAAATTGTATCATCCTCTTACCCTTTTTTCTCCCTTTCCTCTCTTTAAAGAGATAGCCTAGAGATTGGTCATAGGAGCTCTTCCAGCTTATGGCTGCTGAGATGCAGGCACTGCTTTTCATACTGCTTGCAGATATTCCTAGGGACTTGAAAGCATTCCTGTGATAATTAGATAAGTGGAGATCGAAAGAATATGAATAGAGAACTTTGTAGACACCAATTAGAATGCAAATGTTTATAAGTGCTTTATTTGAGAAAGGAAGCTCTGTTACAAACTAAGTCTTAATGACCTCTGCCTTGGGACTTCATAAGGAAAAGAGAAGAAAATCATTTATGCGTTGCATCCTCACAGTCTTTTTTTGGTAGCTTCTTGTATCTCAGAAGTCGTATTTGGAGTGCCTTTTGACCAGAGCAAGCTTTCTTGCGTCAGAGCAGTGGCAGGACTAAAATTTGATTTTTACAGGTACGTTTTGTGTAGCGCATCGAGCGATGCTGAAGGCTTTGCAGCTACTTCATGTGACAAGGTGAATGGTAACATCAAACCATTCTGAGGTTTCAACTTGAACTTCACAGGTTTTTGTACATTGTTAATTTTCAGAGCTGCACGTCTGTGTGTATTGTCACTCAGCCACATGACCTGGCTTTGTTAGAACATGGCCAATCACAGGTACAGGCTGGGTGGAGAGTGGATAGAGAGCAGCTCCGAGGAGAAGGACTTGGGGGTACTGGTTGATGAAAAACTGAACATGAGCCGGCCGTGTGCGCTGGCAGCCCAGAAGGCCAACCGTATCCTGGGCTGTATCCAGAGAAGTGTGGCCAGCAGAGCAAGGGAGGGGATTCTGCCCCTGTACTCTGCTCTGGTGAGACCCCACCTGGAGTGCTGCGTCCAGCTGTGGAGCCCTCAATATCAGAAGGATATTGACCACTTGGATCGAGTCCAGAGCAGGCCACGAAGATGATCAGAGGGCTGGAGCACCTCTGCTATGATGAAAGGCTGCAAGAATTGGGCTTGTTCAGCCCAGAGAAGAGAAGGCTCCGAGGAGAACTCATTGCAGTCTTCCAGTATCTGAAAGGGCTACAAGGAAGCTGGAGGGGGACTTTTTACAAGGGCCTGTAGTGACAGGACAAGGGGTAACAGGTTTAAACTGAAAGTGGGGAGAGGGTGGTGAAGCACCTCTTCTTCCCGGAGAGGTTGGTGAAGCACTGGAACAGGTTGCCCAGAGACGCGGTGGATGCCCCATCCCTGGATGTCTTCAAGGCCAGGCTGGATGAGGCTTGGAGCAACCTGGTCTGGTGGAAGGTGTCCCTGCCCATGGCAGGGGGGTTGGAACTAGATGATCTTTAAGGTCCCTTCCAACCCAAACCATTCTATGATTCTATGGGGAAATCGAAGTGCTCAGACTGCCAAACACATCCGTATTCCACAGGGATGGTTCTCCAATCACTCATTCACTGGGTTGCTTATCCCAGTTTTTCAGTGGTTCCAAATCAATTTTTATTCATCCAACAGCAGGACTTGGCAACTGTTAGGGTGCTGTCAGATTTGTGTATTCTCTCAACCGGTTGTATTAATCTCCTGGTTTGCTGTGTTGCAGTTCTCCACTGTGATCTTTCTACTTAACAGCACTTGGTGTCTTCTGCGGATAGGTTTGTCAGGTCAGTGCCTTGGTCTGACCAGTGCGGGAATTTCTTGGAGGAATCTTGTGAAGGAGAACTTCCAAATGCTCTTTCAAACTTAAAGTACTTTAGTCGCGTGTTCTTCATTTAGAATAGATACCAAGTTGATTTCTGACTCAAAATGGGTGAAAGGTGTGTTTCTGTCATTAGAAATAATTGAGGAAATTATATCAAACCTGTTCTTGTTTGCACATTTCAATCTGTAGTGTCTTATTCTTGAACCCTTGTTATCTAATATGTATAGATGCCAGTTCCTCCATGAAGTTTACAGCGTTCACAAACCCTTTTCCTTACAGGCGTTCCCATACTGAGTATTTAAGTAGTCACTATTCTTTGCTGTCTCGTACTGCCAGCCAAGTTGGAAGAGAATAATTAGTGCTCACTGTCTAGTTTATCAACAGTATTCTCTACTCCTCTGCCCAGTGAAGCTGAACAGTTGATCCAGCAGCCATGTGCACCCAGTGTTCATACCGTTCTTTCACCAGACCTTTTTATATATGAAAAATAATCTTTTTGTGCTTTTTGTTTGCTTCGCCTCCTGGCTGAAGCCCTTCCAGGGAGGAGGAAGGGCTTCCTACAGGATGGGATGCTATAACACAGCCAGCAGGCAAGGGGCCTTACCAGCCAGGACAACCCTTCCCACCCAGGTCCTGCCACCACCCAAAGCAAGGTGAGCAGGGCTGACCTGGGAATGGCCACTTGGACTTTCCCAGATTCCAGGTCTCAGTCAAGTTTCGTATGAGAAGGCAGGACTGAGGTCAAGCTGAGAAGTCCATGTGCAGGTGATGGTGCGGTTCAGTGACGGTAACCAGGGCGAGACCCAGGCCAGTGGCCTCCGGACACGTCCGTAGTGATGAGTTGGGTCCCAGATCAGTGCAGGGGTCAGGGCCTGGATGGACAGGGTCTGTAGCCAGATACAGACATTGCCAGGGTTGAGCTAGAGCCTGACATTCTTCCGAACAAGTGGGTCAGGAACTGATGGTCCAGGGATGAGCTTAAGTGGAGCCCCTGGGCCATGGGCAGCTTGGTGGTTCAGGGCTGCTGAGGTGGTTACAAACAAAAAGAATACTGAGTTTCAGTGGAAATCAAGACAATCCACACTGTTTTTTTCAATTCCGTCTCGTTATATACAGACCTCTGATAGCATCTAACGTAAGACAGATATGAGTGTTTTCTCCACTTGTGAATGCTTTGTGTGTTACTGGGTTTATGATCATTTTTGCCTAAAAAGCAACAGGAAGGCTATTTCAAGCATCCAGAAATTAGAATATAGGTCTCTGAGAACTGGGAAAAAAATGCCAGCAGCTTATAAATATAGCAAAAGTTTGATTTCTAAGATAGTATATATAAAACCCCAAATTATTTGATTTTTACTCACTCCTACCTCTTCCTTCCAGCACCTACCTTTTCAACAGAGGTTGGCCACACGTGCTTAGATCACAATGTAAGTCCTTTAGAAATTCAGACTAACTGCAGGGTGACACTCCAGCGTGTCTAACACCTTCAAATCTGTTGCAGAAATAAGGTGACATTAACCTGCCAGTCCTTCTTCACAAGTTTCTGACTTTTTTGAAGGCCTGAGGCAAACACATGCGACCAGTCGCTAAAGGATTTGGTAACATTCCTACAGTGCAGTAAGTCTCTACCCCAGCAGCTGTTGTTTAGTGATAGATCAGTGAAGCAAAAAATTATGCTGGTATGAAAAATAGATCTTGAATCACAGCTCTCATTCTTACGCCTTTGTTCTGCCTTAGTGGCAAACCTCTGGGATTCATTTAGCTGTAATCATTTGTTACTGAGGGACAGTGCGTCTTTCAGATAGTGGTGATGGAGTCACCTTTGAAACAAGTGCAAATGAGTAGAAATAATTTACCAATCTACCCTCCCAGGATTACATTTTATACCTGGCACATACGCCAAGAACCTGTTCAGAATGTATAACACAAACACCAAAAAAGTGGTTTACTTTCTTATTCTTATTTTTTCTGTGACAGTTTAATTAGTTTACCCTCTGGATTTGCAGTCCTTTGTTGCAGCGCGGCAGACATACAAAGCCAGCACCAGGAAGCAAATCCTGTTCCTGTTTATGCAAAGGGCAAAAAAGACCTGTTAGGTGTCTGGGTCAAAACTTGGTGGAGGCACTAACAGGGGTCAAGGGCTTGTGATTAACTGTAGAATTATTGCCAGAGGATACTCATAGTAGTCTGGGGTGGGATGTTTTTAGGTAAACTGTGGTTTTCATGCTTGTTCGTTTTCCAAAATCAAGTTGCGAAATGTTAGCTCTTACTCAACACGGAATTCGGTTTGTAGTTTGCAGATGAAAAGGAGAAAGCTTTTGAGATAGCTGTGAAAGCACTTGAGGCACTAATTGCCAAAGTAGCTCATTATAGTGGGGGATTTAATGCTTGAGTATTTTGCAGTTTTCATACTGAATAAGAATATGTTCAGGAGAACATTTGCAGTTGTGTATTAAAAATTATCCCTGTTCCCCCCGGGTTGTTTTGTTTGGAGTTTTGTGCGAGGTGGAATTGTAATGCAGTGCCCAGGCAGATCCTGTGCGCTTGGCTGAGGTCTCCTAGGGGTTAGCCTACACCCAGCTTGGGGCAGAACACGCTGAGATTCTGCAGAGCAGTAGAACTCAGCGACAGATCTTTAGTGTAACTCCCCTGAAGTGAGAAATACTGTGCTGACAGAGGATTCTTAAAGTAAAAACCACCCAACCAAAGTAGAAAAAAGTAACAGCCAACCCACTCCCCAAAAACCAGAATCACTGTTGCTGTCTTCAAATCAGAGAAGTTAAACAGAAAATTACTCTAATGTCTCCTAACTTCTTAATGCATCAGGAAAAAAAGATTCAATGCGGATTTTCTCTTTTAGGCTGTTACACACCTTGATATGCCTTCATTATATAGGATATATTCCCATCTGAGCTTTTGTTTGTTGGACACAAAAATTCAGCGCTGCACATATTGTTTGTCTCAGTTTGGCACTGTCTTCAGAACTAATATAGCTATGGTAGTTGTAGCACTGCGCTAACTTCAGTAGGGAAAAATGTGTTCGGGAAATCCTTCCTGGACTCCTTGACATGCTCATCTTTTTCACTGGACGAAGTTGTGTGTAGAAACAGTGCTACAGGGATTGGAATAAGAAAGGAGTAGTAACGTGGCATCTGTCGATGTAGTGCTGTGTGGCACCAGTGTTCTCTGGCAAAATAGAAGTCCTTCGGAATTCTAGTGCCTGGGCATGAGCGGTGGTTTTAAACAGCCAGCAGTAAGGGTTTTAACCCAATGTGGTCATTGTGACTCAAATAATATGGCCAGAATTCTGTGCACTGGAAAAAAGAAATGGCCCCTGCCCTCCTCGGGGCTGTAGGACTGGTGCGAGATGTGGGTGCCCTTCCTCTCAGTCGCGCCCGCCAGTGTGGGATCTGTGTATCAGCTGCTTAGCGCAAGGTTAATGAGCGAAGGCATCTGGTGGGAGACCTCAGAGTCTCCATCCTTCCCTCCTTCCAGCTGCTTTCAATAGGCTTTGAACTGTTGAGTGTACGTATAGCGGAGGAGCCATCCTGTGCTTGGCACAGAGCATTCTGGATCCCTTATTCTAGTCCTGGACTAGAATATCAATTGGGTTTTGTGAAAATGGCAAATTTACCAAGGCAGTTGTTTAGAAAGTTTGGGTTTTTTGCCTTTCAGATGCAGTGTAATAGCTTTGTAATGGATTGCTGATGCCCTTAACTTAGGGTTCAGTACCAAAGACAGTGGTGCTGTCTCAGCTCCTCTTCCTGGAGCTGCTCCGTTTTAAGCACAATTGATAAAGGAACAGACAGGCTGGGAAACGGCACACAGTGGAAGCAAGCTTTTCTTTTTGACTGTATGCTTCTTGCCAGCAGTGAGGGTTACTTATGGTATGGATACAGCTAATCCTTCAGTCATCTGTCCCCTGTCTTTCTCTTTAGTCCCTGGGCTAAACCAAAACTCCACTAATACTGACCAAGGAAGTCTGGCTTCTCTTCCGTCTGTGCTCTAGCGGCATTATCTTGCAGCTGACTCTCGATTTATGAGAGTCATTTGGGAAGCGCCTTTTTACAGGAAGCACTGACCCCCGGAAAAAAGAATTGTGAACCTGGTCTGACTTCTCTCTTCTGTCATGTGGTAGAGCATTGGTTTAAAAAGTCTATTCCTAAACTTAGAAGAGGTGGGGAAAAAACTCAAGCATATTCCAGGCAATTTCTCCTTCCCAAGCCTTCCCTGAACTGCCATCTTTTGCTTAGGAACCTAATAGATTAGCTGTTTCTGGGCTGCAGGCTCTTCACAGTGAGCAGTCGTTATATATAAATGCTCTACCTAGCAGTTATTGCTGTGACACACACAACTGCTGGGCTATAAATTGCAAAATCCTTTGACTTCAGGTTGTGTTAGATGCATATACACGCTGCTCATGGTTGTCTTTGTAGGCTTAATTCACTGACTACCTCTGTCCTTGTCAAGGTGGTGGGTGAGCTAGCACTCCCACACTGAGTCTACAGCTGTTATTTCTAGAAGGTATCTCACAGTGACTAGGAGGCAGGACTGAGTGTCAGGAACAGGAAACAGTAATGGAAAATATGAAGAAGCTAGAGGTCATGATCAGCTCGCATAAAGAAAAAAGGTCCAATACAGAGATGTACTGTAACTGTTAGCCAGGACTTTCTAAGAGTCAAAATTCTTAAGGACTGTTCTCAAGATAGGTTGGATGATTCTGCAGAAGTACCTAGGTAAGGTAAGAATGATGTTACGGATTATGTGAGTGTTTGGGATCTGCAGTCCATAGCTCTGCGTGGAGACAACAGGTCTGGAGTACTGATGGTAAGTAGTTCAGTGGTCAAGAAATCATTGATGAATGTGGAGAGTTGTTCTACACCAGTCACGGAGTGTGCGGGCCAGTGATTTCCAGTAACTCTATTACATGTATGAAACTGCATCAGTTGAGTTAAAAGTGGGTTTCCTGCCAGTCATGCAGGCCTTTCAAACGTGAAACAGTGTCTTTAAACATTACAGCGTTCAAACATCCCATTTTAATGCACATTTATGATGGTCAGTATACTTTTTCTCAGGTATACTGTTCAGAATACCTAGGAACACTTTCAAATGTCCACACTTTATAGAAATGAGACTTTCTGAGATTATCAATGGCTCTCTCTTTTGTTGTTGCAAACATAGAGACAGTTTGTGAACTCAGTTCCTTGCTTTGCATGGTTATTTCTTATATTAGTCCAAGTGCAATAATGCATCCATACTCTGTTAATTTTATTTCTTTTTTTTTTTTTACTTTTTGCATTAATGCTCAATTATAACAACATTTTATGTTGCATCTGACTCTTTACTATGTAGTACAGAATCCAGAAAGCACTATTAATAGTGTTTCAATCAATTTCTAAGTGCACGCATTTCCTCTAGGTACTGATCTAATTGCAATCATAGAAGAGATTAAAGAAACATGCTCTAAAAATGGGAAAATTGTATAAGTTAGAGTGCCAGATACAATGAATAAACATGTACCTGATTCTTCTAAGTGCTATTGGAATGAAAGTTTATTAATTCACATAAATATCTCTAATCAAATGGATATTTCCAGCTGCGTCCCAAAACATGATTTACACACTTGTCTTCAAAGCCAACAAACACTTTCCGCAACCAAGCCTGTGTTACAGGTTCAGGTGTATCACAGCTCTGCCTCTTTAAATGCAGATTCAATGTATCCAGGCCCTGAGTGTGTAAACAGTGGCCCTGATGTAGACAAAGGCCTGGAAATGGTGGATTTGCTTCAGAATACTCTGCCTGCATTGACTCATCCTCATTTTTTCCCAGCAAAGTTGTGTAAAATTCTGTTTGCTTTGGGTATTTACCTGCTATTATATCAGAATGACAAGGTTCAGACGGATGGTTCATCAGAGCGAGCCGTGCTGTACACTGTCTCAGTCAGCAGCACCACAGAACAGGCCTGGGTGTTACAGCTGTCCTGGTGATCCTTGTGTGTCTGCTGTGGACAAGGACAGTGCTGGAAGCTATTTAGCAGGGTAGTAGTAACCATTTTTATATCTTCACAATGATACTTTGAAACTAATCTGTTTTTAAAGGCCACTATATATAATCATGTAGAGGTTCCTGTGTATTAATAGAAGTTATGAGGAAAAAGTAGTTCTGCATTTGCTTACTATTATAGAATAATAATAGTATACTCCTGCTAGTAGCAGGAGTAACAGATTTGCTTATTATACATTTGAATGAGTATCTCACTCAACACTAGCAAGGAACAGTTTTACAGAAACCCACACAAAATATTCTGACATGACCTTTCTGAATAATTGAAGATGGCTTTGCATTTTTACCAGCATCTCCATAAACTCAGTATGGCATCAGTGACAGTTTACCACAGTTATCAGCCAAAGAGTATAATTTACAGGATATTTAGAGAGGGTTACTCTAAGTAATGAAATTATTAGAGAGCAACCAGGACAAATCTGTCTGAATGCTAAAATATGCTGTATGATTGCTGTAATTCTCACAGTAAATGTCATTGTTGTCTAAAGAGCAGATGGCTAATAGCTGGACGTTGTGCAATTTTATACGTGGGTGGGAAAACTTGCTGTTTTCCTATCTTCCTTCCCCATATGATTATCTCCTGTAGCTCCAATAGAAAACTAGATTTCTGGGGCATGCTTCCATTGTAGCTATTTATTTTTTTAACAAGAACCACAGATACCTCGTGTCTTCACTCACTGAGTGCTCCAAGTCCGTCGTGCAGGTGAAATAAATGGAGTTTTATTTATGCTTTATTGTAAAGTGCGAGGGAAGAGAAGGTGATTAAGTATGTTGTAGTTCTTACATAAAGTTGACTCAGTATGTTAGAACGGTGTAAAAAAGTATGTTCCTGGAGCCCTCAAAGTTATCAGAAACAGTGTTATTTCTGTAAGGATAAGTCTGCACTGTCATGTGGGAGAGTCTATATAGGCAACTTCTGCTTGTGCTTACTGTGAAAAGGACTGTGGTGTTGAGAATTACAAGCCAGCAAGAGTAAGTAGCCAGTGAGATATGTGGGTGAAAACAGTGCTTTAAGGCATTTTTCACTAAATCCCATGTACATTAATTTTTGTGATTTTTTTTTTTTTTTTAATGTGACAGTGGTGTCTTTGATCCCTCATACTAGACCCAGACATAAAGTTTTGGTTTATAGCTACATACCAGTTTTTCACTTCAGACTGTTGCATTTTCTTCAACTTCAAAGAAGAACTCAGTGTAGAAAGTAAGTAATTTATGACATGAAGGTGGAAATAGCATTGCCAGGCTGCTGTGTCTCACGGTGC
Source organism: Eurypyga helias (assembly GCF_000690775.1). Taxonomy (NCBI): domain Eukaryota; kingdom Metazoa; phylum Chordata; class Aves; order Eurypygiformes; family Eurypygidae; genus Eurypyga; species Eurypyga helias. Next base: position 31,042 of record NW_010262226.1, on the reverse strand, counting down.
TGAAAAGCATTTCCAGTGTCTGGACCTGATCTAGCAGAGAGGGTGAAAATACGCGACTCAGTGGTGAACACGCGTCGCTATGAGCAGAGTTATCTGGGGGCTGCGACAGGTGTCAGGCAAAGGTTTTACAAGATTTTCTTTTGTGGGTCTATCCTTTTGAAGTTTCATTTAGTTTCTTTGTAATTCTCACACACATCCTCAAAAAATAAATATAACATTTCTAAATCTGGTCTTTCTGTTTAAAAAACCCCAAACAGCTATATATTTGGCTACCACCCCTCCTCAACTGGAAGCGATGTCACCTTTCCTCTTGGAAGAGCACCCAAATTCCACGTGTGAAACAGCATTTGCAGTGTTGACAAGGGTTACTTTACTACAGCCCTTGTTGGGAACAGCAGTGAGTGAACATCATGAGGATTAGTTAAGCTGAAAAATCACACCAACAACCCAGCAGTTAGTAACTGGGGCAATTAGCAGCTGTTAGGTGGCTCCCAAGTACTCCCAAGTGCTTAGTTTCTTGGTTAATGGCCCCACACCCCTTGTGGTTTACACTTTCTTTATCTTCACATATAATCTCAATTTTTTTCAGCATTCAAATGCCCAAGCTCCTGGCATTTTTTATTCTTATCAACACATTATGATCTGCTTGGAAAATCTTCTCCTGTATTATTGGAATGTACTGACTGGAGGTATCTCAGTGGCAGAGTGCCTAAAGAGCTTTACATTCTGTCTTACAAACTGGAGGTGTTACTGCAGTGACTTTTCAGTGATTTCTCCATTTCTGGAAGCCTAGCACTCATCTGCAAGTGACAAGCACAGAGAATGTAGTAGCTGAAAGTCAAGGCCTGTGCTTTAGTCCTGACACTGGCAGCTTGAACCAGAGCTCTCAGTCAACTGGGGACCTCTGGAACAGTGCCTTGTCTGTGGTTGTCCAGGTCAAGTTCTGGCTGTCATATTGCAGCAAAGCTGGCCCAGTACATCAGGTGGAACTGTGGGAATCTATGCTTTACTCAGGGAAAGAAAGCTGTTTACAAAATGGAGTAAAATTAATTCCTACAAGTTCCACCTTTCATTGTTTCCATTGAGAACGTGCGTCAGTTCAGAGCACAAGGCAATTCTGAATTCTTACGGCAATAATTGCATTTTTACTCTTGTTATTTTATTTCTAGAGAAGTAAAAGATGACCATTTATAACTATGACTAGAAATAAAGTATTTGTAGTCTGCAAACTTTTCTGTCTTAAATGTATTTTGAAATTTGTGACTGAAAATTTGTTTTACCTGTTGTTGCACTGCAGAGCAGGCAATACCTCTCTGTTTATGCCCTTGGAAACATGCGCACGGAGGAGAATCCCTGTGGTTTGTCTGAGCATAACATGCTCTTTATCCCAATGTTTAGTGGCTTCCAATAGTCATTCCTCTGGTACACAGAAAACATTTTGTGCCCCTTTGAAATATCCTTATCTTTCTTAGAAACCTGTGAATCAGAAGTGATCCAGAAAGGCTTGATTACGGAGAGAGCGATCTTGGAAGCAACAACGAACACCACAAGGGGGTAGGCATATTTTTCTGCTTATTTCCATGGACCATGGGACTAGATGGTGACGTTTGCGTCACATTCCCAAATGACGGATGAGGAGAACATTGTTCTAGGGATAAAAGTAGTGCGAATCAAGAAAGGGAAGTTGCCTTTGGAGTGATGTTTTTACGAGGTACGTCCTCTGCTCCAGCCGTCGGTAGAGTAGGGTCCCATTGCTAGTCAGCGTGTTTATAGCTTATGAACCGGATGGTCATGATTGTCTTTGTTTTGCTGTGTCCTGTTGTTAAAGGAGGCACCGCTGCAGAAGTGCCTCCTGTTTGTCAAGGACGTGGCAATAGGTCAGTAGGAAAAGGGTCTCTAGGGTTCCTGGCTGGTGTATAGCCATGGCACTTAGTGACATGGTCTGTCGAACAAAGCTGTCTTCCATGCATAAAGGCTTGGAAACACAAGAGGGATTTTTGCCTCCTGTTCTTCAAGGCCTGGGTGTAAGCGTTCTACCACGATGGAGAAGTGTGGAGAAAAACAGAAGGCGCAAAAATAGTCTGTGCCCTTTCTTTGGTATCGTGACCTGGTTACAGTCTGTAATCTTAAACCTCGCAAGACAGCAGAACAAAGGAATCGAAGGCAACTCCTTCTAAAACCATACAACCGCCCCCAAATATTTTGGGAATAATTCTTTTATAGATCTCTTGTTTCATACACTTTTACAGATCTGACTTTCAGTGTCGCATCCCATTAGTTCGATTTTGTGCTCCACTTTAGCTGCAAAAAGTGCCTTCTTTTAAAAGAGAGTTTGCTTTTAAACTAAATGAATAATGTTCACGTTCAGTGGCTTAGTTCCTTAGAAAATACTAATGAGCAATGCACAGTTGTAGGTTTATGTGTTTAATTGCACACATCAAAATAAAATTATGCCCAATTATTTGAAGTTCTTGAGAAGAATTTTTCTATAAGGCTTGATTTCTTCTTAGTGGAATTCAAAGACTAAAATGTTGAATGGGTAAGAAACACATTTGCTTATAGCCTTTACAGGCTTTGTATTCTCAGGTGTATTTAGGACTGTAACTTGTCCTGAATATTTACAATGTGCAGTTGATTCATATTCCTCAACAGTGTCACACACGTTATCAAACAGTATCTCCTTGATATCTAGCAGTCAGACGTAGCTGGGGAAGGAAGGCAGACTCCTGAAGGCACGATCAGCAAGAAAAAATATATCTGGGGAAAAAAAAAAAAAGGGTTTAACCACAATCATAGCTTGCCTTTTTTTTTTTTTAGTCTTCAAATGATACCATTTAACAGATAATGTTGGCCCCTTTAATTTAGTGTTTCTGCTCGATATTCATTAATCTTCATATTTTGAAGGTAAGGTTAACGCAGGCAGTATTTTTCTGGTGACAGATGCTGTTTTTCTTCCCGAATTATTTTAATACTGACTACGGACAATTTAAGGTGACACACAGCTAGAGTTACTTTCTCCAAGGCCTCCAAGTGATTTAGAGCAGTCCCAAGATTACTCTAATTTCTGCCTATTTTTAAAGTTCTCTCTTGATGTCTCCCTTCCTAATAAGTAAAGGGAAAAGGTGCTGTGCTGCACCTGAAATACTCAGGTTCTCCCTCAGTAGGAGGCCTTTCAAGGCTTTAGTATTTTGTCTAATATGTGTAAACATTTGTATATGTAATTGGTCATTTTAAGCAAGAAAAGTTGAATTCAAGATTGGGGCAAAATCCTTGCTTTCTTCCTAGTGTTACCTGGAAGAACTGTTATCCTGCATTATCAAGGAAATTATAGAAAGCGTAAAGTTTCAGTAGCCATCATGGTGAAAGAGGATGGTTTGATTTAGTAAGTGGTAACTGACGAAAGGCAAAGTGAACCTAGGACTTGGAAACAGGAATCCAGTCTAGTGTAAGATTGAAAAGGTAGGGAGGGAAACATTGGAAATTAATGGAAAAAGAAAGACTTACTAGCTGGTTTTATATCAGCTCTTTCTGGCTTCTTTCCGGCTTTTTTCCATATTTTTGATACTATCAATTTATCTCATTTTAATGTATATATATTCTTACGTAATTAAAAGCTTAGGTCAGTGGTTAAATCTGAATAGAGAAGTGTCTCCAGTTGCTAATGTGGATTTTAAATCTCCACTAAGCTTGCAATAGTTCTGTAAAAGTTTCCAAAATTTCTACCTAGCATATGGCAATTCAGTTCCTCTGGCAATGATTCCTGAGTGTGGCATAATCTAGATTACCAGGAAGCTGAATTGAATGCAGTGGGAAAATAAAGAAATGGGGTTTTGGGAAAATGATGCGTAAGTTATGCAGCCCTTCAGGCATCCGTCTTCCTGCTTCCCCCCACCTACTTCTTAGGCTTTGCTTTTGAGCGGGGTTAAACCAGGGGAAATCCAGGCTCCAACCCCAGACGTTACTGAATACTGCCTGTTTCTTTTATCATAGAAGGCTAATAGCAGCCTGAGGAGAACTGCTGTCTTGGAGGCACTTGCACAGGTTAGACCAGCTCTTGGCACAGGCTGGAAACTGAGGATATCAAGAAGCACGGGGAGATGTGGGTATCGAGGTAGGACAGGGCGTTCTACACACAACAGCACTGCAGGCGTAGGTTGCTGCTTAAAGCAAAACTTGAGACGTTTGTTCCTTCTGGGGTTGGAATGACTTCCAGTGACTTCGGAGATGCATTGAATAAGAGAAGTGCAGGTGGAGAATGATTCATGCAAGGGACCAAGCTGAGTGCAAAGGACAAAGTGGGAAAGAGAAGACAGATCAGAGCTTAACAAGTGAAGGACTTCTGAAATAAAAAATAAATGAGGCATCTCAACTGTTTGCAAAACTGCCAAGATGACAGTAGCTATTATTGCCCCCAAATGGGTTATATTAGTTCAGCACTTTTGTTTCTCTTCAGGATACTACATGGGTGCATTGTATGCTATCGAAATGGAGACTGTTTAGTGCTGCTGACATCTGCTCGCAACCAACAATGAATCTTCCTATGATAGACATGAAGGAAGGCCATGAGTGGGATAGGAGACAGGCATAAGTGGTCAGGATCATGTTACTTGCACTGATCTTTACCTACATTTCAGTTGTGCTACGAAGAGAGATTTGGAAATCTTGGGTTTGATAGAAATAAAGTAGTATAGTTCTTTCACCAATCAAAGCCTGATTTTTGAGGGAAGGTAGAAACAACAGCAACTTCAATTTTGTTTTGGTTGATGTCACACCTGATCCCATCTGATCTGAATTTCAGGAAGGTTTCATACAGAAAAAGTTGACCTATGGCTATTTATACTTCCGCTTTATATTCAAGGCTGCACAGTGCTGAGTGTACCTGTGAATACATGTTTGTCATCTTGTGATTATTCCTGCTAAAGCACAGCAGCTATTAGGTGACACATGACACTGTTCAGTAGAACACATAACTATGACTTCATATGTGAGAACTACCATCACCATTTTTCATGTTACTGTCTCAAAATTAGTACCAAAGATTTTAAATAGCGGTGTCTCTTAAGTAGCTTTTTAATCCAAAAATGTTTATGATACTTGCTCCTTAGGAGGGAATATTCAATAGGAAGGAAAAGTAGACATTTCACTTAGGTCTGTCCTAATCTTTTCTAAACTTGCTCAGCACTTCACACTGAAAGAACATGTTCATTGAAAAAGAACTAGCCACAGTGGAGACCCAGGAAGACAAAGAAAGAGAAACAGTGGTTGGAGGATACCATGCCACAGAAGAAACACAAAACAGCCAGGGAATTATTCTCCAATAGTGCTGGTACACATTTGAGAAAGGGGCTTTGGAATTTGTTCCTCATACTGTATGTTGAACAAATCATCATAGATGGACCCCCCTTAGGTTCAGAGACATGGTAAAATCACCTGCCTCAAGAGTAGGTTTTCTTCTCCATTTGTTCTCAGGGAAATACCTCTGCCTTCAAACACTCTTTGAAGTACTGTAACAAAGATTATTGGGGCATAAGAAGTAGGAAGATTGCTGTTTGTAATCAGGAGCTCATGGCAGGTTGTGAAATACTTGGTGAACAAGGATGTTGGTAACCAAGATGCTCATCGGTAACTTGATAACAATTTACAGCTGTATCGCAGCTGCCCTTGGCATCGATAGGTTGGCCTGAGAATGACGATTTATCTGGTAAGTCTTTTTCAGTGGAAAAAATGAAGAGTTTTTTTGCTTGCAAGAAAACCAGTTGAAGACTGGCGGGCAACCATCTAATCCCCAATAAACAGAATTTTAGGGTATCTGAGACTACTCAATTTTTTTGTAAAAGTAGGTTTCACACCAAGGGGTTTGGTAGTTTTCCGTTAGTCTGCCAGCCTACAAAGGGGTGCAAGAACTTCCACTTGTGTCTTTTGAACTTACCTGTGTTCTCTGCAGAAGGTCCTCAGCATCTGCTAGTTGTGCTATAACATACCCTGGGGTAGGTGGTTCCCAGTCTGTTCTGCTGATACCACTTGTCAGAGTGAGAGAATGGCTTCATCCACAGCACTCAGGCAACTTCAGGAGGATTGGGAACGGGGTGAAAGGTTTTTGCTTCCAATCTGCTCTTTTCCTGATTGAAACCAGGACTTTCCGATGTGTAGTGTGTATTCACGTGTCCTGTGTTAAATATTCGATACAGGTGATGAGGAAAGAGAAGTACAGGAGACTCCTTTTGGTCTGAAAGCTTTTTTCTTGTATGAAACCAAAGCAGACCCCCTTGAGTCCAGTACCACATTCATTAGACCCAAAATATACTTACTGATGGAAAAAGTAGGATTTATTTCAGCTTGGACCAACCCGTTTGTGCTTTGTACCTTTTGTTCAGCCATCAAACTAGAGTCGTGTTCCCTCGGCTCTGAGAATTACTGTCTTTTGACAAGGTCCACGAGCTTCCTTAATTTTTTTTTTTTCTCCAGGTTGACTACAGTTTCTTCCTTTGCAACAGCTGGAAGTGATTATGTTTTATCCTTTTCCTGTCTAAGTGGTTATTGTTCAGGATGTCTCAAAAGGAAGTAAAATTTTAATGGAACCAATTAAAAAAAAACCCCAACAATGTATGAATACCTGTAGGGTTTAACCGGTGTTTGTGTAGTCACACAGGGAAGTAGGAAAGATGAGCGTATCTCCTTTCCAAGGTGCAATGCACTTTGAAGCTCCCATTCCTTTGAGCTTTGAAATGCTTTTCCAAGCTATTCCTCACAATGCAAACATGTGCTCTATGGTAGCGTCCCAGGGCAGCGTGTATTCCAGGTCAGATCCCTGTATGGTCCAAGTACGCAATGTTGTTCAGGCAGTGTCGGCCTTCTGTGGTAAGGCTGAAGTGCCGGAGGTAGAACTACAGTAGACGTAGCTCTGCCCAACCAGCTCATTGCCTGTGGGAAGGGTGATCCCAGTTGTTGATGTGGTTAATTGTCCTAGGGGAAAATGGAGTGGGCACTGTTATTATACAGTGAATTTCTGTAGGGGAGTACTCTTTTTCTTTAGGTAGGGAACTGTTTGGACATATTGATCACTTGATTTCCAAGGAGATAATCCTGCTGCCATTAAAGTCACTGTCCGAGGATTTCACCAGCTCCACTACATAAAGTAGCATCTAAAAGTGAGTCATTTACCTTTTTGTTTCCTAATGAGATGAATCATGAGGAAAAAGCCAGGTTAATGTTCCAAGGAGCGTAACTGGAATCAGGTGGGCGCTTGCAGATGGAGCTGAGGTGGTTTCAGGCTGTGCTTCCATGCAAAGCTGTAATTGGGGAGACTGATGGCCTTTTACTTAAGTCTCTTCAAGAGTATACAGAGTCCTGTGTAACTCCTCCTGGTCCGGTAGCAAACCGTATTTGACAATCCAACATGTTTCTTATTAGATAAACCAAAACAGCATCTGTTTGGTACGGTGGACTGTACAGCAGCCTGTGTTCTCAAGGGTACTGACAGAACTGCAGTTTCACAGCGGGGCATAGAAGAAAATACTGTGAAATAGAAATTCAATGAAAAGTTTAGTGATAATTGAAGAATTCATCAAATCACAGGTATTTCAGTACAACTGCCATGCAAACAGTTGAATAATAGATTACAAAAGTATTTCTATAGCTGAGACTGCTGAGATTCGTTTTGAATTTGTTTGCCATACACATTCTCACATGAAATTAATTTAGTCATCTGAAAAATCCACACAAGCTTTAAATTTATCACTTTACTCAAGGGTTTTTTCTTTCTTTCTTGGGTGTTTTTTTTTTTTTTTGGTGTGTTCCCCCCCTAAGAACGATAAGGTATATGACATATTTTAGCTGCAGGGTGCATATTTGGAGAAAGTGCTTCCTGCAGAGCTCTTCTGCCTTTCTTGTAAATGAACTGCAAAAGTCCAGGCACCTTACAGTGTGACGTTTAGTTTTCTGGTCTAATGCCGTAGTTTGCGCACGATGCGTTCTGATGTGCTTTTATGGTTTTGATACGGAAACCATGTTAGAGTTGCAGTAGGATTCTTTTCATAGACAATATAACTTGTAACAAATTGCGTATTTCAGAAGAAATACAAGATCAGAGCCACCATTGTACTATGTTCATTATTCAAAACACAGAGCCCACACCCTATCTCGCTGGCTGGTGATGTCACGTATGAGCACCACTTTGGAAACGCAGATGCGTTCTGGCATTTGTTAGTGACTTAGACTAGAAAACCAAAGTTAGCGTTGGAATGGTCTCAACCTGTCCCTCGAGATTTTTTGTCACCAGCAATTACGTAGGGGGGTGTGTGTGCTGCCTTCATTCGTCCTTAGGTGTAAAAACAATGCAGAAGGATAGCGCTTGGAGACTGTGGGTTTTTGGGAAAGAAAAAAAATTATTTTTCGTTCTGATGATTTTCCTCTGTCGGGATAAGGAATTGTGAAAGCAAAATAAGCAGTATAAACATGTTAAACAAAATCTGAACTCTTAGGCTAAAGCGTGGGAGGGACGAGCTCTCCTAAAGGTCCTGAGAGGGAATTACTGGAATATGACAGCTCGTAGGGGTAGGCACAGACCCCTTCTAGTGAGAACTGCAATATTAAGGGACCTGATGGTAAAAGTAAATAACAGATTGAGGCAGGTAATGTTTAGCTTAATTACCTTTTAATAAGGTAATGAATTACTGATTATGTAAGATACCCTGGATTAAAGCAAATAATAGGTAAAATGATCATAATTTTACATCTTTTTCCTATTGTTAAAGAATTTCCCATAACTTTTCCATCCCTAAATCACTATTGAGCCAAACTGCTTCTCCTAACAGTCGCCCCAGATCAATATATATATTAGTCAGCTCTCCCATAACTTAAAAAGCTCACTCTATGTGTGGCTTCTTTCAGGTTTGTCATGGCTGTGTCTTACCTTGGCACTGCCCTTTCCCAAGGGGTTAGCCAAAGTACTGTTTGTGCCAGAGGCGCAGCCTTATCGAGGCTAATTTTGGACAACTGAAAGGTCATAGCCACAAAGGAACAGCAGGTACAATTCCTGCCACAGCAGAAAGGTGCAACAAATAACATGCGAATGCCCAACAGTGTTCAGCATTGTCTTCTGAAGTGGTATACATAAAGTCCTGATCATAGGAACAGAGTGGAAAGCAATAATTAGGGCCTTTAATTTATCACTGAAATGTTAAAAGAAGTCTGACAGAGTAAACATCAATTCTGACAAAAAGAGCTGGAGTCGTTTTTTTAGGAAAGCTGAAGCCTTCCAGGGAGTTATTCTTCCAGTGCTGGGCAGAAGTCCCATTGACAACTCCCGTATTATTATTTCCTCAATGTGTTTCTCAGACTTCTGGGAGAAATAAACACACATATTTTAGGTGAGTGATTCTGGCAATTAACGAGGACCTGAGCCTGCTAATAAAGCAGAATGCAGTATTTTTTCCAGCAGTTTCATTATACTCTAAGAGACATAATTGGCTGTACTAATTTAATTCAGGTAGCTGTTCGTTTCCCTTCTTGATCTGCATCGTAACATAGGGTTGTGAAAAAGCGCTCAAAGAAAATGTAATCCCAGGGTGAAGAACAAAGTTTTCCTTCAAACATAAAGCTTCAAAACCTCAGAAATGAAAAAAATGTGTGTAAGTACCGTTAATGTGCGCTCTCTTCAAAAATATCTGATCATGATCTTGTTCGAGTCCAACTGACCTCCTCTATCAGCAGAGAAATCCAGAGAGTATTTCAGTCTAGCAGCAGCTTTTGAAACTTTGCCATTGTTTCTTTTTCCATGGCATACAAAGACTTTTGATTGTTTTTGCAAAACCAAAATTGCCAATGTGTCAATTTTATGATTACAGCCGAGTTTGATTTGAAACGATTTTGAGTTTTTGCTGTTGGTGACAATGGGACACAGATCTCCTTTCCGAAGCTTGTGCTGGTTTTGAGTAATGGCCCAGCTGTGCAGAACAGGAGAGGTGAATCCAGGTTTTTCTCAAGTCATTTTGGTTGCATAGAACGTCCTCTGGGGTGTTCATTCTGTGTTCTGTTGACTTGGTTTATCCTACTGAAAGTTAAATTGGATTCCTTAATTTCTTCACACATTAAGCACAATGGCACTGAGATGGCGAGTTGTACCTGTTCAGCTTTTCCATAATAAGGATTTGCTCCTGCCTCCTTGATCAGGACTGGCTGGAGTTTTGTCCTGTTCTGTGGTTAATCCGTTTTGGCTAGCCATTCGGCTCACCACCGTTTGGCACAGATCTGCACAGTAGGCAGGCAGTGCTCAGCAGAGATCCAAGGCATTATGTGTAGTGGGGCTAGGATATGACTTTGCCGTATCAAGACTGTTGCAGTTAGAGCCAGAATTAGAATACAGTCTTCCTCAAAAGACACATCATTCCTCTGAGTGCTCAGAGAGGGGGACTGAAACCCAAGGAAAACTGAACTTCTAAACCACTAGGCTTACAGCTTTTACCAGTTGCTCTTTTCCAGTGTGCAGGGTTTATTTTAATATATAAAAATATTTGGTAAAGTAATTTAAATTTTTTAGGAGTATAGACTTCCCTCCAGCAGTGTGACTGGAAAATTATAATTTGTTGTTTTTTCCTTTATTTTAGTGTAAGGGGGAAGAAGGAGCTGAAAGAAACCTTTGAAGCTCAAGGCTTTGGTGATTAAAATGTAAAGAGCAAACAAAAAAAATGCTAAGAACTGCTCCTTGACATCCTTTACTTAAAATCCTCTTAAGTGGTAGCTTGTATTTTAATACAAGCTTTTTAATGCTGGTTTTGTTTTAACTGGCTGAAAGAGAAAATGCCTTTTCTATAATAAACTTCAGAAAAATATCTTTTTTTGCCTCTGTTTGTCCATACTTGAATGGACAGAGTAATGAGGGTTAATGAGTTAGGAGTGGTGTATCAAACAGTATAGACTTGGGAACTGGGAGAGAAAACCGGCTCCTTGTGCCACGGCACGTCCCCAGCACCTGAACTGCAGCTTTACCGGTACTTCTTAATGCTGTTGTGTGTTCACTGCGATGGCTGCGTCCGCAGATGTTTGCAGCTCCTGCTGGCGGTCAGACAAGAAAAAGTCCCCGTAGTTCCTGTCGACAGAAGCACTCTCAGCCTTGTAAAGCACCATGTGCAAGCGTTTATCTCACTGTGACCTGAGGGAAGGTGCCCGCTGGGACCTGCCAAAACTGCGCTGCTGGACAAAGGAAAGTGTTGCCATTTATACATTTTGCAGAGCTACGCTTTCCGAACTTGCTACGGAGTCTTTCTTGGGTGAAAAAGAAAAACCCAGCTACTAATCCAGGCATTTTTTAGAAACTCACTAAAACTGAGATGTGAAACAGCTGGGAGATTTGTGTGCTCCTGAACTCCTGCCCCATCGCTGGGGTGGGAGTGGGTGCCAACGGCATATTTGTTAATTGCTGCTCTTGTGGTCCAAAGAGCTTCTCTGAGCTTGACACACTGAACATCTAAATTAAATTCCCACTTGATGATGTGTAAGCAAAGGTATCGCACTCAGCTTTTCACATGACCTCACGAACGTTTCCCACTCCAAAGGTCTGTAGCAAGTTTTCTCCTTCTCCCGTTAATTTTTCTGCACAGAAATGTACTGTCCCTAGAGGTAATGATAACATTTTACTAACTACAAACTGTTTTCCAAGTTCATTTCTGTCAGTATTGGAAGGTGGTGCCCATTTATACACTTGGCTGTTAGTGTGGAAGTACCTTACATAAAGGTTTTTATTTCAGCTGAATGAGGTAGTATTTTCCTTCAATATTTGATTGCTAGTGATGTGAAACCTCCCTGGATCTCTCTGGATGTTGCTTAATACATTGCACAAGTCCAAGAGTGATGAAGTACAAACGTGACCTAGCAGAGATTGGTAGGGTTACAATGCCTGGTTCTTGCCCATTGCGTTAATGTGTTTATTAATCATAGAATCACAGAATGGTTAGGGTTGGAAGGGACCTTAAAGTTCATCTAGTTCCAACCCCCCTGCCATGGGCAGGGACACCTTGCACTAGACCAGGTTGCTCAAAGCCTGGTGGACAATACAGTTGGCAGGAGCTGTGATGCATCCATTACAAAGCGACGGAGACATCCACAGTCTTTCTGTGAAAGTAACTCAGACATTAGAAATCAATGAAAATATAAAAGCACAAAATTACCTTAACTTTTCTCCTTTAGTGAGGTAACCACCTTTGTTCCCATTTTGTAAAAGGCTGTTTTCAGGTCAAAGGCGCTGTTATTCCACAGTGTGTGGCTTACACGCTGTAACTACTAGGAGTTTAAATGGAAGAGGATTAGTGAAGGGGGTGCCATTGGAGCTGACTGATGTGTGTGTGTCATCTGCAGGTAAAGTGTGGTGTATGTTGTGTAAAGAAGATCACTCTTGGCATTCAGAATGAAGGATTCCGGTTTGGGGGAGGGGTTGTTTGGTTCCCCAGAGAAATGTGGCACTTCCAGTAAAACACGGTGTTCTGTAGAAGGTGATAAGGACTATTCCAAGCATCACAGAGTCAGTGACTGGAATTAGCTGTGTGAGGGAGGTCTGCACTTTCACTTTGGCTTGGTAACACCTTTATGCATGGCTTGTGTTTCTCTCTTCTGGTGTTTTTTTTCCCCCAGTTTATCATTTCTGCAGTTCTGTGAGAGGTTGCTCATAATAGAGGCTTTACTGTGTGGACTTGAGATAGTGAGGTCCTCCTCCTTCTCACCTTCCTCCACACCCCGCTCACCAGACACAGGCACCCACAAACCCATCCATGTCCTGAGCTGACGTACTGCTTGGCTGGGTTATTTCCATGTTGCCCACATCTTGGTCTTTGAGGAGAAGGATGTCCAAGAGCTCCTAACGCCCTCCGGAGCAGCTCCGGATATGCTGCTGTGCTCAGCAGCCTCAGCATTTATACGACATCCAGAGGTTTTGTCCAAGACCATTTTAGCTGCAGTTGGGGTAGGAACTTGCTTTGCACTTTCCTGCGCTTCATTCCAAACCAGATTGAACCCCCAGCTGGAGCAGGAACACTTGCATGGTGCCAAGGCCTCTAAAACCAGAAGCAACAAATGCCCTTCTGCCCCCCAAGGCCAGCGACCTTCAGGCTCACCTGCAGAGGGAGCTGGGCAGAGAGTTGTTTTTGTGGAACTGGCACCTTCCAGCAGCACAAGTGAAGAATTCTCTCTGTCCGAATCCTAATGGTCCTTAGTAACAGACAGAATTTGTTCTGTGTTTCTAGGTGGTTTTCTTTTGTACTACACATCCCTACCTGGAAAGGTCTTTCTGGCTCCTTTTCTGCACAACTGGTACTTTGTGGGGTAACTTTACCAGAGGTTTTCTTTCCTTGACCTGCTCTGCATGGCTCTCGGCACTACTGAAACCCACCTATGTGTGGGGAATCTTCAGAGTTCTTCCAGTGAGCACTCACTGAAGAGATTTGGTAGCTCTTTTATGTAGAAACACAGGATAATATAAACTGGAGCATTTCTTCTGGAGTTTATGGTGGGAAGTAAAGACTCCTCTTTTAGCATTAGGCAAATCCATCTAAACATTATGCCTTTAGCAGCAGCAGCGTCCCAGCACCACCTCAGAAGATGCACTTTTTCCTCACTTCCCTAAAGTGATGTTAATTCACAAAAGATTTGTTTCTAACCACGGTCTCTTGTTTTCAGTTGTTCATCATTAACTACCAGTGCGAACATAAATCGCCCTTGCAAGTCGCAAATTCTGGATGGTCTCGTGTGGCATTCTTGAGTAGTTCAGTTTCCCTTGCAGGCTGATAAGTTACAAGCCTCAGTCTTGAAAAGGTTTTGTGACATCCTTCTTTGTCTTGCTTCCTCCTGTACTTTTAACCTTCTTCTTTCCCCCTTTTAAGTGGTACATTTATAGCCTAAAGTCATCCTTGTGAAGTATATTTTGGTCATTCTTAAAGAGAAAAATTTGGAAACGATGCCAAAGGATCAATGATAATCAATCAGAAAGTCTGCTTTTTATCCTCTCCCTGTAACTGTTAGGTCATAATCACCTAGTGTGTTGATAAGCCTGGAGATTACTTGGGTTGGAACCCTAGTCCTCCTGTATTGGAAGATTCATTTAAAACAACACCGGAACAAGGCTTAGGAATGGCTTTAGATGAATGAGATTACTACAAGGAAAGGTAATTCTGTTATCCATCAAAACTATGCTGGGAAAAGTTTTGTTGCTTTTCATTATTTTCACTGTTATTCCAAGTGCCAAATTTTTGTGAAATTTGGAGATTACATTCTTGAACAAACCACAGAGAACTCTAAAGTGACAAATCAAATAAGTAGGAAAATCAATTCATCGAACTGAGGACAATTGTGTGAACAAGTAAATCTAACAACATTTTTTCTTGCAACCCACAATCAACATATTGTACACTGACATAAAAGTAGATTACAGTACCTCTAAAATTAAAAATGGATCTGTATATATATATTTCCCAAGGTATTCTGCTATTGTACAGCGTTTGATCAATTCTCACCCTCTTTTATAACTATTGATGGAACAACAGATTATTCAGAAATAACTGATCGATACTAGAATCAGTTCCTGGACTTCTTACGTTATCCATGGGCATGTTATTACTTTCTAATTTGTGATTGTATTTTCTTGTTTATTGTCTCAAGGTCTAGGCATATTTATATGTCAAACCCATCAGGAACATCTTTCAATCTCTGCATAACCTTGCGTAAATACGTGCGCTGTAGCAGCACTGCTACTGCATCCTCTCTCCTCTTCCAGACAAATGGTAGGGCAATTCCTCACTTGGTGCTTTTCACATACTGAAAACAAATTTATATTTTTCATTTAAAAATAAGATGAAATATTCCACATCATCTGCATTAAAAGATGGGAAATAAAGCATCTGACAGAAAATGTCTTTTCATTCTTTTAATGAGTTGGCACGAAGATAAGTATTTTTTCTGTCCCATGGAGGTCACCAGTATAGGGCTGTGGGGATAAACCTGGGGGTTGCTTAAAAGCACGATGCCAGTGTGCATTACAGTAGAAAAGTGTGCTGTGGTACCTGTTTGTCGTGCCTACAGGAGCTCATCTGCACACCTTTTTTTAGAACAGGATGAGTGTGTTTAAGGGCTGTCGGATCAGCAGCTGTTTACCTTGAAACTCTGCAACAAGCGCATTAAACAGATGTTTGGAAATGCACATCTACATCTGAAGCTCTTTCATTATAATGTCTATTTCTAAGTAGACTGTGGCTTAGCGTAGTACTTTCCATATTAAAGTTCTTAGAACAGGAACATGCTATTATACATATTAATCCATTTGGGCTCAAAGTAGGATTTCCTGAGAGCATAATTAATTGTTGGCACACGAGATCTGGGATTTAATATTATTGTAGTCCACTTACAGTTTTAGATTTAATACCGTGGGATCTAAAAAATCTATATTTGCTGAAAAGAAGGTGTAAAACCTAGACTGGCTTAACTTTTCTGCAGCCTTGCAACGGCTAACTTCCAGGTGAGTGTTCTTTTATTCCTGCCCACTGGCTCCTTGCTCCAAGATAAGTTATGTCCCAAAGCGTGTACAGTTCACCGTGATCTGATCCTCCTGTTAGCAGCCAGGCAATCCTTCTCTTTCTGTCTAGCACTGCGGAACTTTGAAGTCTGGGCTGTAGAAATCCGCAGCAGTGCGCTGGGTTCTGCAGGTGTCAGTTGGAGGAGCAAGGAAGGGTGGGTTTAGCAGCACTAGTTTTCATGTAGGAAGAGCCCTGTCCACTGGGCTAGAAGGAAGTTAACGTTACAAAGATAGTCAGAGTGTTCGGAAGTTATGGAATTAAACTTCCCGGAACGCTCTTTTGATGTCCTTCATTAATGACAAGCTGAATGTTAGTGTTCAAGTTTTTTTTGCTTTCAGAGCAGAACTCCCCTTCAGCCTTGCCAACTAGCGTGGGCTTCGGCTCAGCCGTCTGTGGCTCGAGCAGTGGGAGTAGGAACAAGCAGCCTGAGAGCGGTGGGAGGTTGTAAGCGCACACAGGCCAGGCACTTGGCGGTGCTGAAGTACGCTGCACGAAGGGGTTTGTCAGCTGTTTACTGACTGCACAGGCATGTGGAGCCCTCAGTGGTATCTGAAGTTCTGAGGAGTCATTAGACGTACATGTTTAGTAGTTACAGAGCATGTAAAACTGACTTCTAAATCCCAGTTTCTGAAAATCTGCCTTTGGAGTGGAGAATCTGCTTACCCCTAAGGATCAGTTGATGGGACATAGACTTGAAGACCTAAGGAATAAACAGGTCTTCTTAGAAGTCAGGAATGTACCCAAAATATGGGTTTTCCTTAATTCAGATAACTAGACATTGGATCTAAGCTCTGTGGTTGGGAAATGTCACTTTTCCTATAGTTTATGTGAAGTGTGAGGAATCTCTCAATACTAAAATGCATTCTCTGCAACATGTTTAAACGCTGACCTGTACTGAGACAAATTCCTATTGAACTGCAGAGAAAAACTTGTCCCTCTAAGGCCAAGAAGCACTTGGAGAGAGGGCCAACAACTGTACTTAGAGTATGGAAATCTAACGTGAGTTCCTCAGTGCTGTTAGTAGAATTTAGACCCAGGGTTGTGATACACTGTTTGTCTGTCTAAAATACACAAAGGAAAAGTTAGAGACAGTTTTCTTTGCAGTGGGCTGCACATATCTGGTATATTTTTCAGACAGTCACCCTTCCCAGAATGTCCTGTTTTGCTTCTGTATCCTGAGAGTACATTAAGACACTGAACTCCAACCACGTTACCTGTTAAAACACCTCTGCGGATGTGCTGGCAATTTTTCATTTCTGGCTCATTGGGTTTTGTGGATAAACCAGTAACAGTTATTTGTCCCCTGAACCCATTTTTTCAGGAAAAAGATCAAAACTGTCTGTTCAGCATAATCTTTAGTTTTTTAATTGAAAAAAAAATTGTTCGGCTATAAATGTTCTACAGAATTAGCTCTAAGTGGCTCGGGCTCTCTCAGTAAAGCAGATGTGGCATCAGGTACCCAGACGTGACATGCATTTAGTCCATGCCTTAAAGCAAACGCCCAGGCAGGATTTCACACAACAAACAGCTTAATACTAAGATTATGTTCCAGTTTAAACCAATGTTTAATGTTTTATGTGGACAGGCAGCTGAATAGGAAGCAAATCTGTTTAGGTTCATCTTGTCCAGGAAAGCATATCAAGAGGTCTTAACTGTGCTGAAGAGAGCAGTAATGACAGATTAACTCTGATGGCAACAAATGCATCATTACGATCAGTGACGGTTCTTGTCCGCGTGCAGCTGTAGGTGTTAGAGTGCTGAACAAATGCGGGAGGTGGAAATACTGAAGCTGCTGATAAAACTCCGACACAAGAGCTACAGCAGTACCTCTCAGATTTGATTCCACAGTAGCAATAAGATCTAATTTTAGTATCTGCTCAAAGTGGAGAAGGATCTTTTCTTATTTCAGTCAAGTAAATACTAGAAGCAAAAATTAAAAGTAAATTAAATTATGTACACTTGAACTACTCTGAGAAAAAACTCTGTTTCATATATGTTCTTTTTAGGTCTCTTAAATGACAGCTCTTCTCCCAACAGCCAAATAAGGTGCACATTACCTTGTCATGTCGTCTGTTTTTAAAGTGAATAGTAGCAATCATCTTCAAGGATGTGCTGGTATAATTGTATTTCTATTTTTAATCCTAATACATGATTCAATTTACATTTGTCTATAGATATGTAAATTTACGTTCTATACACAAATATCACAAGGGCTAGCTGTAGCACTGTAGGAATTTGTCGTGGTTTAACCCCAGCCAGCAAGTAAGCACCACACAGCCACTCACTCCTGACACAGTGGGATGGGGGAGAGACTTGAAAGGATAAAAGGGAGAAAACTTGTGGGTTGAGGTAAAGGCCATTGAACAAGTAAAGCAAAAGCCATGCACACAAGCAGAGCAAAACAAGGAATTCATTCCCCACTTCCCATGTGCAGGCAGGGGTTCAGCCAGGGAAGCAGGGCAGCACCATGCTGGACGGTGACTTGGGAAGACAAATGCCATCCCTCTGAACGTCCCCCCCTTCCTCTCCAGATTTATGTTCTGAGCATGATGCCACATGGTCTGGGATATTCCTTGGGTCAGTTGGGGTCAACTGTCCTTGCTGTGTCCCCTCCCAACTCCTTGTGCCCCCCCTCCCGCCCACTCATTGGTGGGGTGAGGAGCTGAAAAGGCCTGGTCTCGGTTTTTCTAAGTCATCAGTACAGCTCTATCTAACTTTGCCTAAACCGTCTCAGGATATCTGAACTGTAGCATTGGATGGAGCATCAGAGATATTGGAAGATGTAAGGCATAAACATTAAGCTGCTTCCAAGTGGAGTTTCACTTCAAACCAAATTATTCACGTTTTGTTTGGGTTCATGCTAAAAAAAAATCAAGTTTATTTGAATGTTGACCAAAACAGGCTTTTGCTGTAAGTAACACACAGTCATGGAGAAAAATTTGCTTTGGGCATCACAGAAATGAATATTGGATTAAATTTCTTAAAATAGTAAATAATTTATTAAGCTTAAGTCCCAAGACAAAAGAATGCAGCGTGACTCAATAGCTACTCACGCAGCTCAGTTTGAATTGTGGATTCTCAGTAATCTCAGTGAAGGAATTTGAGTTATGTCTACAGAAGATTCCTCACACAGTCAACAAAATACTACAGTGAAGGTCTGGAATGTGTCTTCATGCATAATACTAAAAGGCTGCCTTTGCTGGATCCATATTTTCTATTAATATTTAGTCCAAATCTGCCTGTGAGAAGCTTGAAAGGAGATATTCCAATGAAGCTCTTAGCCTACAGGGGCTAGAAGTGGTTATTTTTGATTTTGAGCCAAATGTGGATATTCTGCATTGAAATCAATTTGACCCATACGTGTAGATAACTCACATTTTGTATTATTTTCTGTTGTCTTAGTTACATGCTGAGGGAGAAGAGCAAAAGGGCAGATGAACGTGCCAGTGAAAGACCAGTAAGCGGGTATCCAGCCCTATGCCTGTTTACACTGAATAAATAAAAATTAGTATTCCAGACATGTGACTCTACCTCTTAGCTCTTAGACTTTGAAATGCAGTTGCTAATAATCTCCATGCGTCCACCCCTGCTGAGGGGTCTGCCACAACACTTTAATCAGCACTGGCTACAAGGCTAATAAAGGTTAGTAATGAAATAAAATTCTGTAGGGGCTCCCTCTTTACAGGCAATCTCAAGCCCTGTGAACTTTTAATGCCTACTCTGTCTACTTAGATAGTCATGGCTCAAAGCCTGTATTAAAAAGAGCAAAGAATGCTTATTCTGAAGTGTTTGAAAATATTGCAAATTACACTGTACTATTGGCTTACTCTAAACTAATCTTATCCCTTACTGACCTTTGCAGAAATACTTCTCTCTCATTTGGCAGCTTTATTTTCCTTCATTCCTTCTGCCTTATTCCCCTGTACTTTTACCTGTAGTTTATTTAGTCATCAGGAATTGGTGTGATGGGGCTGCTGCTTTTTAACTATGTAGGTGATAGGTTTGTGGTGACCCAGAAGCAAATACCTGTTTCTCATTCCATTTCCATGGCAGCTTCATTTTCATCTCAATATTGAATTCCTCAGGAGGTGCACAATACATTTCTTCTGAGGAAAGCACTGAATGTCTTTACTCTTGGCTTTACCTCTGTGCAGGGTACTGTGGATTTTTCTGTCATTTATTTCCCTGCACATTTTATAAAATGCTAAATTCATCCAAAATGAAACATACCAGTGATTCAAAAAACAAACGTGTGCACATGCCTTTGCAATAAAGGTCTTTCATTAGCATTGTTTATTAGCAATAGAGAAAATACAGTACAAGAGTAGTGCAAAAATTAGTAAGCCTAGTGGAAAGCTAAAATCTTCTTAAAAGGAAAGATGAGTATATCTTGTCTTCTTGAAGATCACCAAGCTTCTGCTGGGTGTCCTTCCACCCTGGTAGTCGATAGGAGTTTCCAGACTTCACGGTGGAAATTGGATCTTTTTACAGTCATGAAGAAAGAGGTGAACCTGGAGTGGTCTTGGCAGAATGGGTGGGTTTAACTATGAGAGGCTATTTAATTTCAACCCACATCAAATAAAATACCCAGGCATTGATCTGCACCATCCTGTTGTTTCATCTTGGAGTCTCCACTCACAGGACCAGGAGATACTGGATTCTTGTTTCCAGGCTCCCATCCTGATCCAGCAGTTGATGGGCCTGCTTGACTCCCGGAAACCTGTGTCAAAAGCAGTCTGGCATCGATGTGCCCATTGCAGCTGCTGTTAGGTAGTTTCCGAGTTTATAGAACATCTTCATTCATCTGTAATGACACTATTAATTGTTTCTGAATGTGATTCATTGCAGTTGTGCCAGAGCCATTGACAGGACACACAGGTTTACCTGCTGCTCCTCAAAAGGAACCTTGTAATCATTCTGTTATGCTCTGGGCATCTCCAGTTTCCATGGGTGAGCTATCCATGCTGTCAGAGTACTGGCTATATTGTCTCCTGGTGTGTTTTGGAAGGTTTTAATTTGCCAGAACTCCAGACTGTACTCAGTGATGTGGTTTAAGGAGCAGAGGCTTAATGATGTTCTCCTGCCAACCTCCACCCTCAGTGGGCACATTTGGGATGCATAGGAAACGGAGTGCTCCTGGAGGACAAGTGGGTTTGTAGGACAGGTACCCTCACTTTCAAGTATCAAATTTGTGTAAGCTGGAAAGAGGTGAATTGGTGGTGGGTTCCTGCTCATCACGTGATGATGAGGGGACCAGAATTATCCCATAAGCAAAGAACCAAGGAAGGACATTTCTTCTTCCTTTTAGAGACCTCTGGTATGTCTCAGGTCAGGTTTGATAGCTTGCTGGAAGACGCCACTCGAACTCAGGGGGAGAGGACTCCACGTCTGCTGGACTGGTCTGCCGAGTCCTCTCGCCTTCTTTCTGATGAGCCGGAAGAAAGAATCCTCTCGCCATCTTTCTTTCTGATGTCACCTTACGGTGACACAAAATGTATTGCCCTGGGGGGTTGCTTCATTGAAGCCTTCTTCAGCCTTTTCTGCCAGATGCTGAAATAGGAGCTGCAGTGTTCTCAGGATGCCCCAGAACATCCTTCTGCTGGCCATACGGTGGGGTTGCTTGCCCTGTTCTAGGCACATCAGCAGTAGAAGCTGGAAGACTAGGCATAATCCAAAAGTATAAAAAGCTTAAACCAAAATAGCAATAAACAGTACAAACAAGAGTTGGGGTTTTTTTTTATTTGGGATCTACTGCTTCATATTCCCGCATACAGCTTCATTTTCACTGTCTCAGCTGCTGTGGTGTCCTGCAGGGCAGAGATAACGGATAATCACATCTAAACAATAAACATCGAAATTCTAACCCCAAAACAGGAGTAGCAAGCCACAAATCAATGAATATGAAATACGTCATCAAGATGCTTAAAAGAGTAAAACTGATCTATTCAAGCACTTCTGAGAGAGAAACAAGACCGAGTTTGTTGATTACAGTATTTGTGCAGACTTTGTGCAAGTGAGGTACTAATTCTCTTCCTTTCATTTAAGATTAAGAAGAAAAAGATAAAGATTATAAGGATTTCTGTGTGGAGTACTAGCAAAGTGACTATTGTACTTGTGTCCGATTTTCAGGGCTAAAAAAGGTTTTAAATGATGCTGAGGCACTTTGTGAATGTTGTTATCGAAGGGCTGAGTCTTTTCCAGCAGAGTAGTGCAAGAAAAAAATAGGATATTTTCATACCCATGTAATAGAAATGTTTAAAGATATTTCTAGAAGGACTACGTGCAGGCATAAGGTTATATCCTTTTTTCCTTTCTACGTGTTTTTAAAAGGCTTGTTTTTTTCTTAATAGCTTTTACACTTTGTTCATAAAAGGAAAACACATACCATCAGTTATCCTTATGGAGAAAGCCTTGTATTTTGTAATAATATGCCCAATTTACGGTACTATTTTTGCAGTTCTGCCAGTGTTTAAGACTTCACTGTTCATCACAAAGTCAAACCCTATTTTTTCACTGCTTGATTCCTTCACTAGCACTACAATTAACATGTCCTCAGTCCTGTTCTTACATGTCTTCCTTTTGTCAACATCTGCAAGCCCATAGCTTTTGCGGTGCTACAGTTCTGCAAACATTTACAGGGAAGTATTTTAAGCCTATCTAGGTGACAAGTCTGGCTGTAGAAACAGAGGAATTGTTCTTTGCTGCAGTACTTTCCTTCTGTTCCTATTTGACTTCAACACAGTTTTTTCCACTGAGAAATTGGTACCACTTGTTTGGCATCAGCATCTCCAAGAGGAACTGCTCCTTTACCATCTGCTGGTGCAGTACCGATGTGCTGCACCAGTTACACACCATACTCTGTGGAAGTGGTTGGTGAGGTTTACAGTGTAAATACAAAACTGGATTGTGTCAGTCCAGTGATGTAATAGGTGTTGAATGGCAAAGCTGGTACTTTTCCATGGTTATCTTATAAAAAGATGACCTCACTATATCTCTGCGAAGGATGATGCACTGGTTGAGGTATGAGCTGGCATACTTACTCATTTTTTTATATTTGGACATGTATGTATCACATGAGCACCAAAGCTCCCTGTAAATTCAGATTTGTGGTTTGGCTTGGAACTCTGCAGTTGTTTGCTGTTTCCCACTGGTTGTGCACACTCAGGCACGTCAATACATTTCTTTGTGCCTCAAGTACCCTGTGGAATTGGGGGTTACATGGTGTTTTGTAAGTAGCCTTGTCTCTTCTCTGGTTACAGTTCAAGGCCTACACTTGTTTATGGTCTCCAGGCACCACCAAAACACAACTAAATGACAACAACAAAATAGTTACAGTTCAAAGTCTGAAATATAATTCTGCCAGTTTATTAGCTGCCAGGAAACTTCTTTGTAGTGTTTGTGTAGCAACTGCGTGGTTGCTCAGGCACTTAACAATGAATGCATTGCATGTTTATAGAAGCTAATATGCTTTAAATGTCCTAGATGATCCTACTCATGTAAGATGTTATCCATCAGCGTTAACCAAAGTGTTCAAGTCCTTGGCTGTTACATAAAAATATCTTCAGTAATACACCTCTTGGGTTTTTCCCTCAGTGTTCTTTGTTTGAAAATTGCTTTGACATAACATAATTCTACATCTTCTGTTACAACCATTTTTACTTTTTCTATGCTTTTACTCCTGGTTTCAGTTTTTCTTTCCCTTTCTAACGCACAGCAGTAGCCACATGTTACCCACAGCTCCATTAGCAAGTGGTGTGCTGCAGCCCAGCCATGGCTGTGGTGCTAAGCGCTAGACCCACGCTGTGGGAATTTCAAGCAGGCTTATTTCGGACTAGTTCTCATTTGGTGTCATGGACTAAATATGCCTTAGCGGTTGCATCTTATGCAGCTGAAAGGAATCAAGTTTGTCCTCTCCATGAGTGCTCTCGTGGTCTGCAGTAAATGAGGGCTCCAGGGAGATGGGTGTCAGAAGCGCAGTCACGGCTACAATGGAATACTTGTGCGCTTGCACAGAGGAGTGAACGTGTGGGCTGGTACCTTTTGCTTGCTGGGCAGATTTGTAATGCATCCAAGGTCTGCATGCAGCTGCAAAGTGACTGCGTAAGCTCTGCATTCTGAAGCACAAAGATCTCAGGCCAGGTCTCCACAGAGGTGGAAGAGCCACTGGCTCTGGAGTAGTAGAGGCCACACGTGCACATTAGAAGAGGAGGAGCACATCCCTCGACTGCTTTTCTTTCCACTGTTACACTTGCTACCACAGAGATCTGTAAAGAGCTGTCTGACAAGTCCATCTGCTCATTGATCATTTCAGCCTGGCAGGAAGAGTAATCAGTCACAAAGAGGATGGTTTTTCTCAGGCTGATGTTAGCAGGGCAGGGTCTCAGAGCCAGTGTATCTTGCTTAAATAAGCTTGAAAAAGGCAGAAGAAAACAGAGCAGAAATCATGTCAGCCTGTCAGATAGCTAGCTCTCACGCAAAACAACAAGATCCAAGATGGTCAAAGCTGAGTGACCCAAAGACGACTCCTGAAATTGTTGTGCATCGCCTGACAGTTATGGACAAGCCCTGAGTTAATGGAATAAAGCCACTGCGGAGGGGAGAGTAATGTGAATCGAAAATTACCATGAGAAGAATTTATGGGTTTTTTTTCCCATGCCATTATTAACATTTTTTTAAAAGTGCATTATGATTTCATTTAGATTAAGATGAAATATAAGACCAAGAATAAGAGTGATGCATTGAAAGACCCGATGTTGGCAGTCAGTTTTAGGCAGGCAGTTTGTCATGGTTGGTGTCATTTCAGTGCCTCGTCTCAGGTCCTCGGTTTCTGTGGTAGGCGAGCCTGGCATCTTTGCTTTTTTCCAAGTGATTTGTTTTGTTTGTGATATGTGTGGCAGACTAATTATTCAGGCTCATCACGTGTTTAAATAGCACCTGTGGTGGAACTTCATATTAATAAATGTAAAGTACCCAGGGTGTAAAAATATTTTTGCACGGTTTCATTTACAAGTAACCATAGTTTATGTGGACCTTCATGTCAAATTTTCAGTAATTTAAGTACTTGAGTTTTTTACTCTTGCCATAGATAAATCTATGGGAAGTAATACTGTTGCTAGTAATCACAACACATGGTTCATATTTTTTGATGTCAGTAAGATTCCATTCTGCTGTGCATGCGTACAATCCAGGGTGTTAATTCTAGCTCGTTAGATGTGCTTTATTGCAGCGTGGTTTCCAAGATAAGCCTCCTGTTTCTGCTACATAATACATCCCACTTAGATAAGCTATTTGACTGTGCCATGGTGTGCCCTGCTCACATCACATAGCCTTATATCCGGATTACTTTTAGCTGTCCATGGGTTCCCTCCCCAAATGTAGACGCAGGCCAAGTACACAGGGTGTGACCCTTTGCGTACCGAGAAGGTGCATGTGAACATTCTCAGGTATTTCAGTCGCTGAAGATCAGGGTCTAAATTTTCAGTCTCTCTTTCTGGCAAAAATTCAGTTGTTGATTCCAAAATGCTGATCTGCCAGACTGTGCTAGATGAGTCCCCCTGATGACATAAGCGACATGACTGTCACGTGGCTGCGCGATGTAAGAAGAGGTTAAAAGATTCAGGCGGACGCTGGAAGAGGGTGCAGACTATGCTGTGTTTCATTGAAAGTGCAGGAAGCCCTGGAATGATAGGATGTTGCAGCTTTTGTAGCTAAAGCAGGCTTTAAGAAAACTGGTCTGTTATCCACTGCATTTTATAGGTGACAAAGAAGTTATG
The DNA here is from genome assembly GCF_000690775.1 of Eurypyga helias. Taxonomy (NCBI): domain Eukaryota; kingdom Metazoa; phylum Chordata; class Aves; order Eurypygiformes; family Eurypygidae; genus Eurypyga; species Eurypyga helias. Next base: position 5,715 of record NW_010262226.1, on the reverse strand, counting down.
GATTTCATTTATTCTTTTTCACTAGGTAGTACGTGTTTTGGAAACAGCACCTTCAGGAGGATGGAAAACCAGAGTTAGGTCACTCTTAGCTCTGATTTCAGAGCAAGACAAACCAAAACTGACAGTTGTGTTTGCTTTACTATGGGCAAAAGTTGGATTCTTGACTGGAACATAACTAATGCCTTTTGTACAAATGTAGTGGAAGGTGTCCCTGCCCATGGCAGGGTGTGGGACTGGGTGGGCTTTAAGGTCCCTTCCCACCCAAACCGTGCTGTGATGCTGTGCAGTACAATTGACACCTCTCACTCGGAATTGCACAGTGCCCAGCTCTGTGCTCCGTACAAACGTCCGAGTGTTGACCAAGTGCTGACGTGTCTGACCAGGCCAGCCCAACAGGTTACAGGTGTGCCCTGAGATAATCCACGTGTAAGAAAGCTTCACCTCATGCAAAAGGGGAGTTACTGTAGAGAAAAGGCACCTGCCATCTTCTTCTTGTAGTTCCTTTTTGACCAGCTATTAATATTGAGAAAGCTTCTTTGGAACTGTATGTTTTGTTGAATGGAAATTGCCCCACAGGGCTGAAATGGGATATATTCCTTGGCAGATATGTTGGGGATGAGATTTTTTGGGGCCTTCAGCAAGGGTAGGAGTGATGCATGAGGCAAAAATATACAGATGGTCGTAATCTCCTATCTCCATCTGATTTATTCTTTTTTAATCATAGTCCATTCTGATTATAGCTTTGACTTTGCTCTGTCTTTGCTACTGTTTTCTACTGTGATCAAAAACTTTTCGGTTCTAAAAAATATTAAGCAGTGGTCTAAGCTGTTCATCTGTTAAAAGCTCCCCGTGTTTATCCACCTCTGTTGTTTACTGTCATTAATAGCAATTGCATTTCCCAACCTGACCTTGAAATGACAGTGTATGTGCATAAATCTTCCTCTCTCTCACACACGTATAAACACACAGCAGTTGTGAACACAAACATCAAACCAAAACTCTTCCATGTAATACTGGAAAAGTGCGAGTGTGAAGGAAGAGTACTCACACATATTCGAGATGTAAATATTAATGTAAAATACATTTGTTTATTTAAAATTTTGCAAAATAATATCTGCATCTTTTCACTGCCCCTCCCGCCCCCCCAGTGCCACAAAGAATAGTGGGTGGAGTGCCTGGTGAGAACAGAGCCGTCGTGTGATTGTAGTGCTGCTTCTTAACCGGAGCAATAGAAAAAACACCCGAAATTCTGTTTACTAATAAACACAAGTATGCAGTTGGCTCACTGCAAAGATTTGTTTGATGTACCTATAGGAAGTTTGTGGAGACCATCTGATGCAAAACTGTTGTGCCTCCCACTTGGTAGCTAATTTTAGGAATATATGTAAAGCTCAGCTCAGCACCGGGTCCTGTTTCCGTCCTCCTCCGTGAGCACAAAGCGGGTTATAGCATTGGAGATGGAGAAAGGATGCTTTGTCCATCTTACAGGCAGCTGTGTTTTTTGGGATGAATGAGTGTGGCCCAGAGACATTATTCATTGAAACACCTAGGAATCCTTCCAGATAAAAGGCACTATGGATTATCCTATGTTAGAACTCTGTACCACATCTAAGACTGCGTTTTTGCAGGAGTGTTGCTGATGTTTCTCATTACAGTGGGCACATCAGGTCTTCTAGCCTTACGTTCAGGCACTGATGCAAAAGAAACATAGCTTTTAAGTACTGATCCTCTTTTACCACCTTTTTCTAGGGGCACATTCATTTTCCTTACCATATTGAAGCCCATAAAGAAGAGAAATGTTGTGGCCTAGTACAGAGAGGGAGTCACATTACAGTAACTTTTCACCAGAATTAGAGTGGTCAGAGCCGCGTAACTGCTACTAAGACCCACCTGTCAACATTTCTCTTATAAACCCCATTTTTCAGGGGCTTATAACTTCTCTGGAAATGCCGCTTGGGGTGAAAGTTACTTTAGAAGGGCTGAGGAAGGGAGGGATCTTTTGAAAATGAAGTAAAGAGGCAAATGCAAGAAACCTGAAATCTATGCATTGTCTGGTGAAAGACCGTTCTCCCGCTTCGTTGCCTTTTCCTTAGTATGGTTCCTTTAGTTTCAGTCCAAAGGACTTGCAAATAGAGATCTCAGAAACATTTTGGTGCTGATACTGGAGTGATTACTGTGCACCCGGAATCCAGACTCTGCTCCAATGAGCAGCTTACCAAGCACTCTGGAATGGTTACAGGAACATCTGACGACTCTGGGACGTTCTGCTCACAACAGAAAGAAAACAGACCCCCCTCCCCAGTTAGTACAGGACGGGATGAGATGATGGAGGTGAGTCCTTTGGTCCCTCTGCTCCTGCTGGCCCATCTCCGCTCCAGCCCGTTTGTTCCCGTGGAGCTCCACCACACAGGGTGTTTCTGTGGGTGAGAATGTGGCACAAAGCAGTTCGAAGCCATGATCCATTGCTGCCAAACAGGAGTGGAATCTGTGCAGGGAACAGGCATTAAACAGACTGTAGGAAATAGTGATGGTAATTCAGTAAGTGTCATTTTTGGCTCCAGAAGTGCATCTTACCTTGGCATTGAAGGGCAGCAAAGGTGCTGCTTTTCCAGCGGGACGTTGAACGAGTAGGCACTGGTAGGCCCTGGGGTTTTCAGTGAACTCCTCCTCTCACAGCCTGATGGGGTTTTCCCCTAGCAAAATAAGATTTTGTCTTTTCTTAAGAGAATATTGTCTCTCTGCCCATTTAATTCACTTATCCTAATGACTTTAGGATGTTCTGAAGTCTAAGGCACCATTATATATTGCACAAGCCTATTTATATTCCTAAGAGGCCATCCTGGAAGAACAGGAGGAATGGAAAATGACCTATTTAAGCATTAATTCAGTTCTTGAAAACCCAGTCTTGAAATTCTGCATATTTTTGTTCACATCTCCGTTAGCAAGAAGACAGTTATGGCACCAGTTGAGAGGGGAACTTTTGCCCATAGCCAGTCGTCTTCTTTGAATGCTGGTGTCCCGAAAAGCCCTGTAAATAAGTAACTAACGTGTTCAAGGTAGGTGTCAGCCAGTAAATGAAAAGCAGTACACACGCATTGTTTCCAGAAAGAAGAATTTCTGTCATCAGATACTTCCAGTACCTGAGTTCTAGCATAGCAGTGAAAGATTGGAAATAAATGGCCACGCAAACCTTTTCCTGAGGCTGAGCAGGGCTGGCAAGTCGGTAAATAATGTGAGATAAATCTGATTTATTAGAGGCAGGGGACTTAGGTACAGGAAAGAATGACATCACAGCTGAATGGCCAGGCTCGGAGCATACCTGCGGCTAGTACAGTTGCTCTGGTGTGTGCAATGCTTTCTAAATATTACTCCTGACAGTACCTATGTAAGGACACGTGTGCCTGTCTATTGGTAGCCTTCTGTTTTCCAGCCTGCTTCTTTCACTACGGGTTGGGAAAAATGTCATTTGCTATTGCATCTGAAATTAGAGACAACAGTTTTTTGCTGTTATTTGCTTCTTGCTTGCTGTTATGAAACTCCCAGACCTCCTCGAGTATTGGCCTTTCCACATTCCAGCATCAGTGGAGAAGTGGTTGTGTTCCTATTTCTGCCGTGCCAAGGATTGCTTTGAACTATTACTGTCAGGGTTTTGACCCCATATCCCTCTTTATCTTTTTCATATTGGCTGTGAATATACAATTACCTAATAACCTCAGGAGCAGAGTTAGAGGGAAGATAACAGGCCGTGGTAGCTGTTCCTTTTACATACATACACAAACGTGCATGCACACGTTAACAGGTATTTGTGGAGTGAAAAATCACAGGGTTCGTGGCATCGCTGATCCCCAGGCAGAAATGCCATCAGCCCTGAGGCACAGGGTTTTCATCCCAGGAATGTAAGAGTCCCCCCTTGTATTTTATTTTTCCTTCCCTGCTTGGCCTCATTAATTAGTAGTATAAGACACTGTAACATGAAAATGAAACACCAGAAAGCACCTTCTGCTCTGACATCAGAGACCCAGGCATTTTGTTCAGAAATGTAGCAAACAGCCGCTCAAACTGAGCCTCCTCCCAGTCCGCAGACAGTGCTGGAGGAAGCATACCAAATGTCTTGGAGCCTCTCCATACCTTTCCAGCCGAGCTGGGTGTGGGAAAACACACAGCATGGAGAATGTAGTTTGAAAGAGACCCCGTTAATGCCACCTTCTTGGCTGAAATACATGCTGTTAGTGTTATCCCCAGCTATTTTTGTGTTTTTACCAAAGAAAATGTGATTATCATAGTAATTATGACATTAAACCTTTACCATGAGTGTACTATTTCAACTTGCATAATTATCTAAAAGGGTGTTTTCTTTGAGTCGCAGCTGAATCAAAATTGACCATGTACAGTCTGGGATAGAACTTTATGTTCCAGGGCTTTTTTTCTATAGTTACTATATTATTAAAAAACCCAACGCTGTCTGGGGTATGTCCACCTCAATTCCACCCACACATCCAGCAGAAGATCCAGGCAGCAAGCAAAGTAGATTTGCATTTTAAAAAAATAATTAACAGCCCTGCTGGAATCCAGCAGAGCTATAGAATAATTTATGGAGAAGGGAAGAAGGTACCATACTCCCCAAATGTGTTTGAGTAGCTAATTATTAGTCATCTGTAAAATTGGAAAACACATTTTATTTGAAGTTAGCACTTGTCATGGCCATCTTTTTTTGGTCAGTGTTTAATACCGGAATGTTTGTGCACTGATGGAAGCTGCGGATAGCCCTCCTCTGCCAGGAATTAGTGCAGTCTCGCTAACAATATCAGACATTTATCTATACCATATGTTACACTGAAAAATGCTCCTGTATTTCTCCCCAAGGGGAGCCATTTTAAAGATTTAGACTACAACACCCACTCATTTTCTTGTATTCATAACAAAACCACTTCTTTCTTCTTCTTCCTGCTGTGTAACCTCGTCAGCGTCCGTACGCTCAGAACACAAGCTCTCAGAAAGCAGTACCAGATGGAAAGAGTATCCGTTGTGGCTTAGGTAAGAGAACAGCAATCCTGAAGTATCCCACCATTCCTGTCAAGCCTCTGTCAAACTTCAGTATCAGTTCAAGGGAAAAGTGAGGCAAAGCGCCTTTTTACTTTCATCTACGTACTCTCCCTGGAAGAAAAAAATGATTCTGAAAGCTTCTAAATAATACGAAGGATCTTTTCAAGGAAATGGAAGGCGTTATGAAGCTGAAAATGTTAATTAGTCACATTATTAGAACCATTGCCTGTTTTCTTCTGAAAGCCGAGGTGAGCGCATAACCCTCGGCCTCGGTGGTGTGGCCCGGCCGGGGAAGCACCTTGTGTCTCACCCCTCGGCCGTGGCCTTGCCAGCTGCCCCCAGGGCAGGAGGGTCACTTCAGCTCCCTTCGCAGGAAAACAGCCTCGCGGATAATGCCCTCTATTTGTTAGCCATTAAACTAGATCTGGATGGGAAAACCAGCGGCAAACCCAGAAGCACCTTCCCCCTCCCGCTCCCAGGTTCAGCTTCAGTCCTTTGCGCCTCCAGCCCTGCCGTGTGCCACAGGGGATCGGGATGGGGGCTGCAGCCGCCCCCTCGCAGCTACTCGCAGCCCCCCGTCCTCCCCTCCTCCTCTGCCCGGCCTGGGCCTGGCGCTCCAGCACAGGTCCTTCGGGGAATATCCCGCCCTACGGGGCTGCGGCCTGGGCGGCT